>NC_045754.1:8474912-8524709 GCF_008692095.1 Etheostoma spectabile
AATGTTAAAAAACCTCATAAAGTGAAGTTTTCATGACATGGGACTTTTAAATGTTTACTGCATGCACACAGTCCTTGGATGAGCTATGTCGAGAAATCTTTTTATTTTTATTTTTTACTACACTTGTGAGGTCCAATTCATGACTTAAAAGTCCAATATCTAGGAATTTCTCCCATCTAGCGTTCAGATGATCTCTTGCAATCAACTCTCTTGCACTTCGCAGTTCAAAATATGTATTACAGCTATGGTAGCCTTCACGCTTCAGAAAGCCGGTCTCTTGCTCTTTTCAATATCCTTTTTCTTTTTCTGGGCGAAGAAGAAGTCTCCTGTTCCTGAAATTTGGATTTTGAATACCTGTGGTCCGCCATGTTTCCTTCTTCAAACTTGTCGGGGCCGGTAAGCGACGATACCCATTAGCAGCATTAGCAGCACTAGTGAGTTTATCATGTTACAGCGAAAATGCAAAAGGCGGAGCACAATGTCCTGTTTGTCCCTTACGGACTAGCGTATTTAAATATGGCGCATGAATATTGAGCATCTACCCCACTTCCTGCAAATGCAAATGTTAAATTTCAAGCCAAAAGAAATGCTTGTAATTGATGGTGGTGGTAAATATTTATGAAAAAAAAACAAGTTTGTGAACGGGCAACACCTTTTGGGCATTTTCAGCCTCTACAGGACAGCTCTGCAGGAGAGAGAGAGGGGGAATGACATGAGGCAAAGGGCGGCAGGTTGGAGCCCAACCCGGGCCCGCTGCGTTCGAGGAGCAAACCTTTGTACAGGGACGGCCGCTCTACTAACTGAGCTACCTGGCCACCCAACACAAACTTAGATAATAAACAACTAAACAAATTACACACTGGGCCTTTAAAAGAAGAACACACAGCAATACCACCAAAAAACTAGAAAATGTAGATGGATAGACAAGGAAATTTAAGGCATCCAGTAGCAATACAACCATAACACAACAAACTCATATACACACATATATCACAGATACATATGAATATACATAAAAATCACTCTCAGAAATGCAATGACCATGATAAGGTAAGGTACTGAGGTAGAGTGTGTGCAAAAGTGAACAGTGCAGGGATTGAACAGTGCAGTAGATCATAATTAAATATTAACTGTGACTATAAAATACAAACATAATAAATACCTCAATCATCTTCCGATGCTTTGTTAGCATCTTTCCTTATCCTTTTACTTCAGTTTCACTATGTGTTAGTATCAGAAGCAAATATGTCTGGCTTTAAAAGAAAATCTACATTCCAGTGTAGTGTGCATTCTCTAAGCACAGGTGTCACATTGGTATACCACTTCAAAACATCTCTAAAAAAAAAAGAAGAAAAAAAAAAGAAATCTTGTTTCGATGTGGGAAACGGCTTATTTAGAAAACCTTGCCACCTCTCATAGTTGAGATTATATCTCGTGAAGGCTTGGACACAAAAAGAGGCAATGCTTTTACCCCCCCTATTTTCCAGAGAACACAATGGTCTGATCTCCCATCCTCTTAACAAGAGTGAGCTGAGGCTCTGAGTGCAATATCAAACCGGCAGCTCGTCCTTCCAGCTCATGTTGCCATGGCAATAATGGTAGAATCCATAGTCTCCCGTTTTCTATGTTGGTAATTCGGTTATTTTAGCGTGAGAGACAGACCTTGTCAGTGATACAGCCGAGCTGCAGAGAGACCACAATGAAACAGGGAATTAAATTCTAATGATAAATGTGTTCCCTCACTGCATTCAGCGTGATTGAAAGATACAGAGAGACTGAGGAAGTGGAAATGGAGGGGCTTAGAAATAACACAATTCAAACTCCATGAATCTTCTCATTATTTAAGCACATTCTACATTCATCGCAAGCAATACAACTCACACCTTTTTACTTCAAACATGTACAGTAGCTATTGAGATCCACTGAGAGAATTGAAAAACATGAAGAAAATACTTAAATTACTTTCTTTATTGTAAACAAAATCATTCATCATGTTGGAAGTCCATTGGGTTGTTCTACATATGTATACTTTTCTTGAGCCAAAACCATCAAAAAAAAAAAAAAACTTAAACATGCACCACGAGTTCCTGCATGGTTATAGCGCAATTTCATTGTCTCAAATTGTAGGCATCGCTGCCTCCCCCTGAACACACCATGGATAAGCCCGGTCCCCACACAGGGGTCGTAAACGTCAACAAACACTAGGGGAACAGGATCGGCACCTAAACACAACAAACCACGTTCCAGCCAATCACCAACAAGACGGTTGTGGGATGGGGTGGGTGTTCGTGACAGGTACTCCGTCAGTCATGACAGTTACGGAAACATGGAGGGAGGGGCGAGCTTGCTCTGTTTTGTTTCAAATGTACTTAGAACGTCAACAGAAGTGACCATGCAGGAACTCATAGTGCACCTTTAACAGGACAAAGTTCACTATTTACTATGTTATGATCTGAAGAGTCTCTTTTTTTTTTCTTTTTCTTTTTTTTTTTTAAATCAAACTCAAATATCCTGTACATTTGCACATAATCACATTTTAGTCCAATTATAGCAAATTAGCTACCTGCATTTAATTACAGTATCGTAATGAGTGCTATCATTATAGACGACACCACAAACGCATGCAGAATGCTCCATCTAATAAGATCTCATTCAATTTCCGATGTTTATTTGTGTGTTTACATATTATAATAAGGTGATCACATACACCGTTCCAAATGTGTAAGTAATGCAGTTAATTTGAATCACTGTGCTTTTCTAGTCTAATCATGTTGTTTCATGATTTATTGTTGTATAACGTTCTGTTTTAAGCAATAATTGTGTTAACAATCCTAAATTAATTTGCAATTATGCAGAAAACAAAACCCAGGAAATGCAAAGACACATTAAATAAATAAATAAATAAATGTTAAACAATAAATGATTCAAAACAGAACAAATACTTGGAAATGTGGTTTTCACATCCAGTCCTTCTAAATATGAAAAGAATTCATACGCAATAAAGAAATTATATGAATTATTACAATATTAAGTCTATCTTAGCGGCAGATTAGTTGTCATAGTTTCAAAATGTATGTAAACATTAAGTGTCACTGGACTAAGTCATTTCGAACTATAATTAGACAGTGAAATGAAAAATACATTTGTAAATTGCATAGGTCACATTACAGAGGGAAAAAAACACTCCAACTGTGAGTTTAATGTGTAATATTCCATTTAATAATTAGGAGAGCACTCAGAGAACGCAGAACACTACCAAGGCTATTGTCCAGTCTTCTACGATATGCAAATACTGTATGCAACCCCAAACACTGAATATGTTGCCAGCAAGTTTCATGAAAATTGTACGACGGACTAGTAGTTTTTCCTTAATCCTGCTGACAAACCCACCAACCAAGAGACAAACCGAGCCGAAAACATAACCTCCGTTGCAGAGGTAATCAACGTTTCTGGCTGTGCATTTATGCTTAGTTTGTAGTTGATGGAGTGATATTCAATCACCCACAAGAGCCCAGCAATGTTAACAGGCAAACTGTATGTTGTCCTGGGCAACATGTCATATGGGATGCAGAGCCCCAGCGGAGCACCATACGGTATGCTCAGAAAACAAGGAATGCTCATGAATGATGAATCAGCACATGCAAAAGTTCAATTTAAAATACATCCAGCAGCATGGGAGCTCAACCGTTACAGTATGTCTTTCTTGCTGTGCATGTGTAGACACACTCTCCGAGTGAAGTGCAGCTCTGTGACCATTGTATGGTTGGTCTGAACAATAGCAAGAAAGGACAGCGTATTGTTGTACTTAGCATCAAGTCTTTGTCAGGAGCAGCAAAGGAAGTATGTTTATTCTTGATTTATTTAATTATCACACTGTAGAAATGTGCCATTAACAGTAAAAGTAATGCATTGCAAATGTTATTAAAGTAAAAATACATAAGTATCATAAACAAAATATACTTAGTATCAAAGTATCAAAAGTGAAAGTAGTCATAATGACCAGCTTGCAGCACATTATCTTGCTTATTACTTACTACTTACTAAATATTAGAAAATTATTTTCTTGATTTAAATATGGTCTTCTAGAGTCTATGATCAGAACTGCATCCATAGCAACAGCCTGTTATTCATAGCAGTGGCCTGCTATTTAGAAATAACAGGCTGTAAAATGCCATAAATGACCAATCAGAATAGAGTATTTATCAAAACCATGTAATAAAAAATAACTGTCTCAGAACATTTGAACTATTTGGTTAAAACCAACCGTTAACTATAACGGTTGGTTGGTTGCTTTGATCTATAACACTGCATCATATTCATCATTTGTTATACGAGCAATCTTGGTAACTTCACGAGTCATACAAATGTATTGGAGGAAAGTAAGTAGTAAGTAAGTACCTCAAATGTGTACTTGTGTACGGTACTTAAGTAAATGGACTAAGGTACTTTCCACCATTAAGTTGCTGGTCCTCAATTACTTTGGTTCATAGGGATCAGTCATTAAATTGCACATTTGAACATACACTGTGTATGTAAGGCAAAGGTAAATAAAGTAACCAATCTAAAATGTGATACCAATAAATTCTTCATATTTTTATATTCTTAATTAATAAAAATCAGTTTCTAAGCCAACAACCATCTCTGCACAGCTCTTGCCAATGATGAGGCCTATTAATCTCCTTTCCAAAAACCTTCCAGATGATTCAAATATGAACTCTTCCAGTCAATATTCAGACATTTTGCTGTTAAATCTGGCCGTACATGTAAAGTACCATGGCTGGCAGCCAGATGGGCATCTCATATCCTTAAAATGAATTATAATAAATCAAGAAATGACAGATATGGACTTGGATGTTATCATTAAGGAAAACTGCAACAAATTCTGAAAAGTAATTCCATTAAAGTGTAAGAGCCCTTGAAAAAGCCTGTCATAATACTCCATAACTAAAATGATATTGATCAAAAGCTATGAATAAATGATTTCATTATGACCTGGGTCTTCAGAGACTGCACTTTCACAAAGGCCAGTGAAGAGGCTTGAAGATCAAGAACACTACTGCGATTCTGGCCCCCTGCTGCACAGTGAAGGCAGTCTCCTGCTCCCTGGGTGCACTTAAATCATCCGGCCTGATAAAGACAGCACTGGATAAAGCCTTATTGGAATTTTAAAACCGCAAGCTCCACAACCATAAACAAGAAGTATTCTACTTTCAGAGGTGGCAGTGTAGACAAAACATGAGCTTTTACTCTAGGGTCTACCACCAACTGGACGGCAGTCGTTTTTCTCCCCAATTATGCTCAACCCTCGCTCCCAGTTGGGAACGGGGATGAGCATTTCACTCCTTGAAGCTTTACAATACTCCACTTGCACACATAATCACAACCTTTTTACTTCAAAAGTTGGGTGCTAGCATGTAGAATACAGCCTCACAGAAAACTGCTCCACTTTTGAAACAAGGTGTAATGTTGTGATAGCAATGAGAAAGCGAACAAAGATACAGCCAACGGGACAATCTCCATACGCAGACGCCACCTTGAATGCATGGGATTAATGAGAAATAAATAAAGTCAGTGTTTTGCTTGCAACCTCACCCCAAGGGACGTTATCAGTGTGACAGGCCTGGCTTCATGTCGCTCTGAAATGTCAGACACGTAGAAACTAGTGCTGTGGTCAATCCCTAATGATTCGAGACACCAATCAGGCTTGCTCAGTATCAGCCAACTTCATATTCTTCCTCTGGACCCACACAATGGGCAAAGAGAGCGGATCGCTGCTAGCAGAGGATAAAAAGGAGGGAGTGCTGGAGTATCAGAGCCGACATGAGATATCTAGAAAATTGCTACCATCTCGCAGACACTCGGAGCATGGAGGTGCAGGTGCAAAGACTAGCGCTGTCATACATTTATAGTCTGCCTCTTCTGAGACATGAAAGACTTTTACAGCCACATCTATGTGGTTTGAATGTATAAACAGGCAGCATGATGTAGGACTGCTAACTTTGCCAGTGTATTGTGCGTCTGCGATAACGCGCCATCGTCAGTATTATAAGAGCCATTCTAAATAACGTAAAACTAGGTAATGAAACATGGGTTTCCGAGAGCTTTAATCATTCCATTTTGTCAACATTGAGGTGCATCCTGCCTCTCTTTCTCCTGCTGGCTCCATGACTCGTATCTAATTCAGGCTTATTGGAGGATGTGCTCTCGGTTGCTATTTCTGACACACTCAGCAGAGAAACCGCGACTTGCCTCTCTGGTTGAGAACTAGCTGGATGAAATTATGTCAGTGTCTTCAAAGAGGAGAAATGACCAAATTGGACTCTTAAATCTTAAAGCGCTCAGTTGACATGTTCTTCACTCACAGGATGTGTGGAGTGGGGAGAGTGGTTTGAAACGTGAAGGCCTGTGTCAAACAGGGTGGCAGGATGACCTAGAGATGAAAGGCACAATCAGTAAGCCAAAAAAAGGGCGCACTAGCAACAAAATCTATGATTGGTACCTGCCTGAGATCCTAAATGTTTTACAGGTCTTTTATTACAGGGAGTAGAGTGTTTCCCACTGGTTGAGACTTTACTTGTGGTGGTGGGTGGCGTGGGATGTGATGACGTTACAATGAAATAATGTTACACTACGGGCCCGGAGAGAATGTTAACTGAAGGCTTGGTTAGCAATGTTCAGCTCAGGTTAACTCCCAAATATAGATCAGCTCAAGCAGAACACCAGACTGTGTAAATGATGTACGGTGTGGCTGCGGTGTTTCTACGGTTTACCAGGACAGTTTAATCCCACGGGAAGCCACAACACAACAAGCAGCATGCTACTACTAGGTGCTACTAGCGTAGGCCTGGCTCTGAGCCTGAAGTGGACTAACACTGCAGCGTGCAGCATTACAAAGGGGGAGGGCTGTAGGCCGCTGGTCCGTCTGTGTGATACAAAATCAAAGTGTTGATTGGAAAAAATATTTTTTCAGATTTTATCTGCCTAAGCGGTATCAATCTTCCTGGGCGGGGCGCCCATCTATAACCTATGTATGGGAATACTGGAGTAACATTAGTTGTTAATGGTATTAAAGGGGTACTCAGCAATTTAGTATCACACTTCCATAAATTTGGGGAACTGACAAGAGGGAGATTAAAAGAACGTTTAAAATGCATGCAGTGGCCGAGATATCCTGACTCTCATTCCCTAGTTTGGTTCAAGCTCTAAAGGGCTGGATACAAATAATAAAGCAATTTGGCCAGGTGATTGGTTAAAAGGTGTAGTTTTACAGAAGTGGGGAAATACGCTGATCTGCATTCTTGCCGAGAGTTAGGTGAGAAGATTGATACAACTCTCACATCTGTATGTGGAATATGAAACTACAGCTAGCAATCGGTTAGCTTAGCACAGAGACTGAAAGCAGGGGGAACCGGCTAGCCTGAAAACTGCCTTTCATCACCTCTGAAGTTCACCAATTAACACATCATGCTTTGTTTGTTTCATCCATTCAAAAACCAAAGTACCATACTATTTATTAGGTTGGGCGCAGTCACCTCCTTGAATCTCCGCTGCTTGGCAACAAGACTCCGGAAAGGGACTCCACCCGGCCAAAAACGTTTTCTTCAATCCCCTCATCTTTCAAATGCCATTGCTACAGTTCACAACCCAGGCTTTATGTCAAGAAAATGGATTACAGGAGACGTTCCTCCCAGTCATGAGTAAATTAATCTTCCTGTGTAAAATCAATGTAATTAACGTTTTTTATGTGTAAGTGTAAGTGTATAAAACAGGCTTGTGTTTTCAATTGTTGATTAAAAAAACAGATTGTTTTTTACCTTAAAGTCAATTCTTCAATCACTGTATTATTTTGATAATCTTTAGATTTGTGTTTGAACGGCACCTTTAAAGAACAGAGACTGAGATCCACCTTGCTGAAGAATTCCAATTTCCTGCCAGGGCATCTGTTCCGTAGTTGACCCTGATCTCGGAAGACAAAATGTCTGACTTTCTCTGCAACAAGGAGTTGATCTGACAAGGCACATTCAGCTCAATTGACTCAGCTGTTTTAAATATCTCAGGAATCCTACAGCTTTAACAGGACATTTATCTGTACTGATGTTGTGATGCTACATGTGTCAGATTGACATTCAGATATTCCTACATTTCCCCTTTATTATTTGAGACAACGTCCCATCTGGTTTCAAGCTAACCACTCGGGAGAAATATATATATTTAGATAAAGCGAGCAATGTCTGAAGCTTTGAACATACGATATAAATAAGCAGGATATTTTTGGAAGCCTTCTTCCTCACATCATCCTTTCAGGTGCCCTCAAACAAGAATTACCTGTGAAAGTCAAAGGTACTCTTTGACAGGAGTACAAGGTGCAATGTTCAATGTGAAAGACGGCAAATGTCAGACGTTTGTTTGTGAGAAGAGTAGCAGAACATGAGTGCTGTTTTGCTGCTTTTTCGCTGCAGTATTTTTGGGCTGGTACTGAGGGAGCACCGTGGTGCTTTTGGGATCAAATGAAGCCCCTTTTTAACGTGCATCGTCAATCCCGTATTAGTGACACTTTGTGATCACACACACCTGAGATGCAAAGCACAACTTTTTTTTCCCTCAAGTATTCTACACAAAGAGCCAATTCAAGTGTTTATCCCCAAGAAAAACACAAAAGTTTGAATAGTGTTGGTTGTCTGAAATAAATGCATAATGCATAAGTCTCTACCACAACAGTGCTGCTATTTTTTATCTTACACATCTTTACACATCTTATCTGGTCCTTAAAGCTGTAATTTTGTATTAAGTATCACATATTGTCCGACACTAAGGTCTTTTTATTGGCTTTAAGTAATTGGGGGGTCTCTGTAACATTATGTAAAGGTTAAATACAGACATGTTTGTTTACATAGCATCAATTAAAGGCTGAGAATAAGATTGCACGACTTCTCTCCGTTACAGTGATCTCACTAATCACTGATCATCCCGGATCAAAGAACAAGACAGACTGTTAAACTGCCCTTGAGGCTTATAACGTTTCCCTTCTGGAAAATATATAAATGTATGCATGAACACACAAGAAACCAACAGAGATCACAGATTTCATCTGCCTAAGGTGTGTGTATCAAATTTTGCCTCCGTACTGTAGGTCTATTAGCAGACAAACACATGGGGAAATCTTCCTCTCGCAGTATGCAAGCCTGGAAATAGCTGACATGTCAAGCACTGTGTTTGTTATGAATGTGACACACTGCAATAATCATGGGAAGGTAAATACTTTCCAAGTGCAGAAAGAAATGACTGTAAATAGCTGTTGTTTTTCTTTTCCAGCTCCCTCGAAACTTACTTATTATTTCCATTGCTGCCTGAATGCTGTCGCCATCATGTCCTCAGGCATTGAAACCAAAAGTTGTGCCTCTAATGTGCACTACAGTTGACCAGTCGGCCGCAAGATTGTTAAACTCACTTTCTGGCCAAACGAGACTTCTGCTTTGCTCTAATCTGCCTGGCCCTTGTGTGTGCTCCTTGGCCTCGAGAACTGGGTATGTTATCATTTCCCCTCAGCCCGCTGACTAGCTCTGCCGTCGAATTGGAGCAGGATCCCTGAGCCCTACGGCGCTCCAAGAAATGCCACTAATTAGCACGAGGAGGCTTGGTAGCAGGGATCAATGTTCTTAGCTGTAAGTCAGAGGAACCGGCTGCCCCAGCATGACTGGCCGGCTGCTACCCTGCATGCACCAAAGCCCTGCTGACACCAGCCCTGATGAGACTGTCTGTGTGACTCTGGACCTACAAGTGTAGACCGTAGTTAGTTACCGTTATCTCTGTCAAACCAGCACCTGAGCCACTGATTCTGTAAACCAGTGTACAAATACTACAGCAGATTTCATATATTGCCTTCTTTACTCTCCAGTGTCACTATTAGACCCAGAACATTTTCTGGCACGTTTCCTATGGATGTGCTACGATGACTAGTCTATATCCACAACCTTCCACTTCCGGGATTGCTCTGTTGCTAGTGGAAATTCCGCCCTATGTCTCTTTTTTTTTTTGGCCAGATATCCGGTAAATCCAGACAGCTAGCTAGACTTTCTGTCCGATCTGAGCTTTCTGTTGCACGACTAAAACTACTTTTGAAACCAGTTCCTTCCTGAGGCTATTTTGCAGCGGCACCAGGGTTCTGTATGCCAATAAACCAGAGCACATTCAACTCCCATCCAGAAGGCTGTGTGGACTAGACAGACCCTACTCTGCAATGCTGTAGAGAAAAGTCTGGCAATGCGAGACTATACGATGACTAATCTGTACTTATTTCTTTTTGAGGATGAGACTGCCTGTGCTCTTCTCAGTGCAACACACACACACACACACATACACATACATATACATATACATATATATATACAACATATCTATATATACACCACACACACACAACACACCCAAACACTACATTATAAACATATATAATATATATATATATACCACACAAACACATATATATACATATACACATATATATATACACAAACACACCACCACACACACACACACACACATATTATATATAATACACACACACACTACATACTATACATATATATCTATATATATATATATATATATACACACATATATATATATATATATTATATATCTCCAACACAGCTGGTTTTATTATGGAAGTGTACTTAAGCCGTCACACTGTCACTTGCTGCGGCCCACACCACTAGTTGTGTTCATAAAGCATTTCAAAAGCATCCCCTCCACCCCAGCATCCATCTATAGGCTTTGGGACTACCTTCCACTACAGGGGAGTTATTAAAGTCCCTACCCACTCCCTGCTGTCCTGAGCTTGGTGTTTTCTTGTGGGGAGTAAGTCTAGATTCAAAAATATTAACACCGTACAATAAATACTCTATGGTCAGACAGAAAGCAACGACGTGGCGCATAAGCATGTTTCAACCTAAGTCAAATACTTTGTGCCTGTCCTAGAGAGACAAGGCCTAACAGCGATAACTGACAATTACATCAAGTACTGGTATTGACCATTTCAGCAAATGTTTATACAGTCAGATTTGGCAGAAAAAGCTCTGCTGTTTGAGGGAGCTCTTAAAAAAATCCTAGAATTCTGCTGATAGCGTTAACCTCCACCTCCTCCCCTCCTTGAAAACATACCTAAAAATAAAAAGCTTCATTGACTTAACAATACATATACCATAGGAGGAGGAGGTTGGGGTGGTGGAGAAAGCTGTGACAGTGGAACAATGTTGGCATGGGTGTAACAATCAGTTTACAGTATACAGATATAATGTCGGCACTGTAAACCGACTTGAATGATTGGAATGTTGATAATTTAACATTTTGGTCAGAATGTAGGCTAGTTGGAGAGAAAAAATAACAACACTTTACTTTTATAAGATACACAAAACTGCAATTACGGGACCTAAGAAGCCGCTTGGTTTAAGTTAAAAAGAGTAAGTAAGGAAGCAAAAGAGAAAGAAATGTCAGAGAAAATATGAAAAAACAATTGTTTTTTCCCCCTATGTCCTAATTGGGTTAATGGTCCTCTTTGACATGCTGCAGTAAGAAACTAAAAAACATGCTTCACATTAGCTTAACATTCCAGCATCATGCTTGTCCTCGTGCTTGTTTGTGATGTTATCCTCAATAATCAATAACGCATTAAATATGAAAACGTCAACAGTTAATTTCTACTAACAGTTTCACATAGCATGTGAAAGCCTTTATATAAAGACACCTTGGAATATGATACAGATTTTCCTTATAGGTGCATCATTTGCTGTCCAGAGTATTTTTCTCAAAACAAACATCCGGCTGTGAACACAGTTTGAAACCATAAGCAAAGATTTGTCACAGCTCAATGTAGAAATAAAAAACAGCCACATGCATAAGGGCCAATTTCAGAATACATTAAGGATTTTTGAGTGCCTCTCAAAAAACAGATTGTGATTTCACCGTGTAACTCTGCTGAATCATCGAGCAGTTCAAGCGGCTAACATAAGTGGGTGGATGTACGCTCCATAAGTGGACTCTCACATAGAAATGAGTGAGCAAGAGAGCGAAGCTTTAAACAGTGTGGAGCAATAATTTCTCTGTCAGGTCACCTTTGTCCACAACGTTTGTTTAACTGTGTAACATGTTGTGTTTTAACATTTCATTGCTGCGTTGGTCAGAGTTGTTACTCATCACAGCTCATTAAGAGAATTAAATTAAGAGTAGATAACAGATCTGAATACACTGAATCCGGTGCCAGAATAGTTGCTTTCTGGCCACATACACATGAATATATGATAAATATAATATATGTCTTATTATTAGCTATTATAACTTGTATTTAGCTATTACAACTTGTATCGCATGCAAGGATGGAAAGAGAATTAGAATAGAATTAGAACTAGAATATCTTACTCAGGTAAAAGTATTGTAACTTTAAAGACATTTTACTCAAGTAGAAGAAAAAGTACTTGTGTACACTCAGATAAAGTAGGTCAATTAAAATGTACCATTATGAAGCACCTTGGTAGCTAAGCCGTTAAAGTTAATGCGGTATAACTGCAACGCCTCAGGTTCCATTCTGGCCTGGGACCTTTGTTGCTGGTCACAAAAAGGACCCAACAATACAGAAAAGAGCTATGGACACCACAGCAGATGCTACAAGCACAGTGTTTACATGCTGCGTAACACACACACATGCACACACACACACACACACACACACACACACTACATTTCTAGACAACCCAGAGGTTGTTGACATCCTCCTCTGTACGATGAGTTGCAACAATCAATCAAACCTCACTAAAAGGTACAAGTTACTAAGTGCCTCCGCCGAAGGATACACCATGTGCATATTATCTTAGCTAGACCCAGCATGCATCTCTTGTTCATGCTATACTGTGGGCATGTTTGATTTGGGTCACTTGCAGGTGGTGCAATAAATCAGTGATCAAGGCAGGTGCAACCCTTTTTTACCTTTGCTGAGATACAAAAATGCTAACCCCCAACCATGATTCGTAATTATGTCATACTCAATTTTATTGTTGTGCATTTAATTTCAGAAACTGCTGCGCCTGGCCCAGGTGCAACCCCATCACTCGCACCCCGCTTATCCCCTGACACTATATGCACAAAACTACATTATTCATAAACATCCCATGAAATAGTTAGTCTAGTTTAGTGTATTTGATATGGACATCACAGTAGTGTTAGAATTGTAACATCCATTTACGTATGGACAAGGACCAGGTGCCTTGTGTGTGTGTAGTGTTTGTAGGGAAATGCTAACTTACAACACCTATCCACAAGAGGCTTTTATTCAGAGTAATTAAGGGAAAGATAATTAGCACATAGTCGCAAAACACTGCAAAACAGGATAAGGCAACCAAATGTGCCAGTTGACAACACAAACAAACCCACTAAAGACTCATATCCAAATGGGTTGAAAATGTCACAGCTATTTGTATTCCTTAAACCAGCTGTCCTAGATTTATATCCAGCAGGAGTTAAGAAATGAAAAATATAAAAAAGTTTGGCTAGCAGTTGAAACAATGTAGAAAGCGTCCTCAATTGTGGTAAAAAGCCATGTTAGTTGACATTTCCCATCCATTGATTCCCATCATTGGTTCAACCTTTCGGAGAGCTTTGGTCTGACCTACACTGGCTCCACAGGGAGGCGCAACGGCACAGAGCCTCGCACAAAGCGGCCTCCTATCGATCAGCCCTCACCTAAAAATAAAGCTCAGGTCTTACAATGACAGAGGAGAAAGTAAAAAGGCCTTGTCTGCCAATCAATGGCGACCTACAATTTTATGTCCTGAATCAATAAATCATGCTTTTCTCCCATGATCTAATGATCTCTTGAAAGTCTGTCTCTGACACTGTTGAGGAGTGTGGGGACAAATTTCAGAAGGAAAATTTGTTTCATTTTTTTCTTGTAGTTTTGTTGTATTTAGGAGAAAACTGCTTGACTTTGCAGTTAAGCCAAATATAAATTGGTTTAGGGATGTGTTAAGTCTTTTTCTGGGCTTTATAACAAATTTTTAAGCAGATGTGACCTTTCCAGGCAAAGTAAAATTTAATGGGCACCAAGTCAGATTTACAGTTTTGAGGTGTTAAGTGTCTACTGGTCATTCTATCTTTATCTGCTCTTCTATAACTCACTTTTTACATTCCCTCTCACTTTCCATTATTCCAAATTTCTCCCCATCTTTCTCTATCTCTTACTCTCACCCTGCACCTCGCAGCTGGAGCCCAACTTGCTCAAGGCTATGCGCTATCCCCCCATATTTCTCTCTGGTGAATATTTCATCTCGCCTTTCAAGTATCATTTTCATACTGAAAGAGGGCCTGTGTCCCGCAGTGGTTTTACCCGCACTCTTTACAGTGAAACATCTCTGTTTCAGACAGGGTGACAATCTGTTTGCACATTTCAGAAGAGCTTTTGATCAGAGAATGCAGATCAGGATTATGAATTTCTATCAACTGGGGGCTCATGAAAAAGGCATGAAGCCAAACTGTGGTCATCTGGCATAGAGCCACAGATGACAGGCTTACATTTAAATGCTGTTCATATTTACTGTGGCCTTTGTGGCCCTACAGATAGACTACTATGGAAAAACTCATTATTTCTTTCTCTGTTTCCTTCTCTTTCAATCTCCCTCCCTTCCTGTTTCTCTCTGCACCATTGCCCAGAGTGACAGTGATTTAAGCTGTCAGACATTTTCAAGGCCCAAAATTCTCGACTTAGTGACTCACATTTAGGATCAGCCGATCCCACTTGTTTGCATTTGACCAATTTATATCCCCAGTCGGCGTTTCCTGAATGCATGATGGTAATAGCCCAATCCAGTTTTTTTGCAGATAGCGAGAAATGAAAAAAGAGATTGAGAAATGTGCTAACGTCAGTGATTACGGAATAATGGGTAAAGGGAAAGGAAGGGGACAAAATCTCAAGAACAATCTATACTGTATTCATAGAGTTATATTTAAATCAATATTTGTGTTTATTCTCAAATGTTTTATTCATCGGGCACATTCTTTACGGAAGAGTGAATAAGCAATAACTTGCATTTGCAAAGCTTCGGCCTGTGCATTAAATCAGTTTGACAATATTCTGTGCACATGTGTTTGTGTGAGTGCATGTTCACGTTCATGCCACCATGAATATATGCTAGGATTGGCGTGGGCCAGTAATGTGAAAGAGTAAAGCTCACATACCTCCAGTTTTTGATCAGTCATAAGTGCTCATGGAGATCACATGAGGCTTTCCAGAACGTTAGCATACATTAGGACTACCCATCAAACTGCAAATGACACCTCCCTGGTATGACCTCTGAAGGGAAAGAGACATAAAGCAAAAGGGACAAAAGGAGAGGAAAGGAGAGTAGAAGAGTCAGAAACCGAGACAGCAGCAGTGACAGCAGCACAAGCAGAGACATTAATAAGATTTGGGTAAAAAAAGAAAATGAGTTGAGCAATGAATTATTTAGATTCCCACCCCTTCAAGAACTGATAAATCACCCATTCAGCGTTCTGTGCTGTGGCTAGCCAAGACACCAGATCTGGGTTGGAATTCAGTGGAGACCAAATCTGGGTTAGCGAGTGATTTAAAAAGGCTGAAACCACTGGAAATGGGACTTTGATAGAATCACATGTTCAGCAACTCCTGCAAGGAAACAGAAATACACACTATGTCTTGCAATAAACTGAGATGGTCCATAAATGTGTCTTTTAGGTTAAAGGTCCCATGACATGGTGCTTTTTAGATGCTTTTATATAGAACTTAGTGGTCCCCTAATACTGTATTTGAAGTTTCTTTCCCAAAATTCAGCCTTGGTGCAGAATTACAGCCACTAGAGCCAGTCCCACAGTGAGCCTTCCTTAGGACGTGACACTTCTGAGTCTGTAGGACCTTGACCAACTGCCACTTTGCTCATTTGAAAGCCATGATGTCTCTCCCTTTCTCAAGGGGCGCGCAAAGCAGAGAAAGGGGAGATACCCTCAGATTTCATTTTCTCAAAGGCAGAGCAAAATACCCAGGCCTCGATTTACACCTATTTCATTCTTAGCCACTGGGGGACCATAGGCAGGCTGGGGGAACTCATATTAATCCTAAAAAAAACTCATAAAAAGAAGTTTTCATGCCATGGGACCTTTAATATACTCGGTACAAAAGCATGACACTCTGTGGCTTAAGACTTACTTTCTCATTAATCCTTGCATTTAGTTGACATTGACTGTACATATCCCACAGACCTCACCAACAATTACAAAATCAACCTTACAACCGTTTTTCAAACTGGTCAAACCCTTCCCTTTGCCACAAACTCAGCTGTGATGAAGCTGACAAAATGCATGCCCATAAAGCATTGTTAATACACTAAAAAATATGCTTTTAATGTAATATGGACTAGGCACAAACAAATTAAATCAGTACAATCAACACTGATCACAAATACAGAGCATTTGATTGTATTAAACCACTTTTTAGACTTTAGCTATAGCCTACAATTAGGAAAACTCATGAACATATCCAGGTGATAAAACAATGTTAAATGTCTAATATGTAATAGTGACAGCTAGTGTTTAAAATAGTTACTGCAGTACGAATTCACAATACTGGTGAGATATGTCTCCCCCACCCCTTCCTCCCCAGACTCGAAGCTCACGTTAGTTGCCAGGCTGAGACCGCAACATCCAACAGTAGACGCTTGTCTCACATAGCCGGACATTACTCCACAGCACAGCGGAGTAGCTAACGTTAGATGCTGGTTATATTGACATTCATAAAAGCCCATGCTCACATGGAGCTCTATATCCAACTGACAGACACTTTTTTGGCTTAGAATTACAGTAGGAACCGCTAACAACCCCACAACCTTGCCGTCCTTTTCCACCCGACCCAAATACACTTTACCAACACTTTATTAGCTTAGAATTATGGCAACAATCGCTAAACACAATGCAAACTTACAGTCCTCTCCTTCTGACTTACAGCCCCGCTCTCTTGGCTTGATATAACTCACCGCTGTCAGCTACGGCCGCTGAACAGGCTACACGTTGTAAACAGCCGTGGCCCGCTTGCCTGGTCCTCCGGAAACTTTAGCCGTTAGCAGGGTTAGCATGGCGGCATTAGGACCAGTCAGTATCACTTTACTGATTGTGTTTCAGTTGTTTTTGCAAGTAACCAACTCGGGTACTCTAGCTATACAATTCAATATGAGTAGCTATGTTGAAATGACATAATGCCAGTCCCTAGTAGCAAAATATATTAGCCTAGCGAGAAAATTAGCCAACTCGGCATCCTTTTGGGCTCTAGCTGTGTAGCGTTAGACATATTTTGAGTTCCAAAAAAGAAGACACTCGGCCCAGCCTCGAGACACGCCTTCAGACAGGCTTCTCAGAGGTTAATGAACATGCTTTATGCCTCAATGGTACAAAAATAACTTATGTAATAAAATAAAATATGTAACAACCTGTAACAAAATCTTAACTCTTCTCCTCCTAGCTACTGTCATATAAATGTAACCTCAGTGGTGTAAAAAGTAGAATTTAAGTTTGAAAAAAATGGTGGTGCAACAACATCTTTGGACAGATGCAAATAACCACAACATTTTATAAATTTGACATAATGCGATATGTCACATTTTCCGCACACATTATTATCACAAGGTGATAATGTAACTGGGCACATAGCCTATACCTGTTCTCCTCAGCGTGCTGTTAAACTGCTAAATCCCAGTCAGTTGGGGTAGCGTTAACGATAGTCAAGGACGTTCTGCCGAGCAAATCCACTTTACGGCGTTGTCCTGCTGCTTTTTTTTTTTTTTTTTAATGATCTCTGAAAGATGCTTGAGCTCCTAAATGCCTATTCCTAACCAGAGACCATCCTCTCCAAGTAACACATACAGGACGTAGCTACAATAAGAAGCGTCTTCTCTGACAAGGTATGGCTAGCTAGCAGTTATCCATTTTGACCTGGAGAACCATCACAGGTTTGGCTTATGACAACATTCCGTGGTGGGCACCGATAGGTTTAATATTTTAGTTTTTCTTGAAAAAGACAGACTTTCAAATATGTGCTGTAGAAGATGATCCATATCGTTCATGCTGACCACAGTTACTATCATCTTAAAAAAAAAAAAAGTTCAACAAGTAACAACGACAACACTGGAAACAGCCAATCAGCTTGCAGGCAATCAGCTTTGAGCATGCGCATTGTTGTTTTCCCACACAAGGCAAATGCCACTACGAGCAAAACTAGGCACTCACTTTGAATTGTAAATAATAATAAATAACAGCAGCAACCGAGGATGTTTAATGTCATGCATTTACCAAAAATGATTTTAATTTCCAAACTACTCAGTAGCTTACAACTATAACCAGACTGCTTCCAACAGGTGGCAGTACTTTCCCCATTATTGTCTCCAAAAATACTTAATTACAAGTCTAATTACAAATTTAGCTTTGAAGTACATAAATATTGTCAGCAAATTGTACTTAATGTGTATATGGGTATATTATTGGATTATTCTAATTATGTATGCATTATGTTAAAAGCCTTTTTTAATGTTATACCTGGTACAATTATATATAATATTGTATAATATTGTTGAGTATAATTATAATGTATTTTATAAGCTGATCATGTGTTGTTGTCTTCAGCAACAAGTAACCATATACTACCAAATACATATAGTGGGAAAAAGTGCAATACTGAACAGTATTTGAAAATACTGCAATACTGAACAGTAGTTAAAAATAAGTATAAAGTAGACAAAATTTGAAAATTAGGTAAAGTACAAGTACCTTAAAGTTGTTTTTAAGTTACCTTTAACCAAAGTCTAAGCTAAATGTAAAATATACATGAAGGACAACTCTGATGATGACTGCAGTTCCTATTTTTGGAATAGGCTAAATGTCAATATTTTGATGTCAAGACTTTTATGTACAGCAACAATAAAAATAATGTTACTAGGATTTGCTTTATTTAAATAATAACCATCCTTAATAATTCCTAAAAGTACTGACTACGCACTGTACAGGAGTCATTGTGTCATGCATCCATCATATTTATGTCATGTGAATGGAGGCCTTCAGTCACATTCTATCATGCAGTACATGATAACTGCTGAGGCTGATAAAACCCACAAACAGTGACTCCACACAGACACACAAAGATTACAGCTGATATCTGCTTAAACCTGCTGCTGGCCTTGACACAAATCCAATGTTCTGTAACTGTGAGCGTACACTGAAGTCATCAAGGCACCCGGCGGGGCTGCCAGCCCACGCCTGATGTTCCCTGGACACAGTGTGTGGAACCAAGCTGGACTGCTGATGACAGATGGGCGCTAAGATACCAGAGACCTGTATGGCAGTCAGTTTCCCCCACAGACAGTGTGTGGTGACAGCAATGAGCCTCCTATAAAGCACGGGGGAGGGAAGGGGGAGGAGAAGAAGGAGGGACATGTGAAAAGAATGATGGGTAGGCGATACAGTGCTCGGCAACAGGCTTATGAATCACCTGAGGTATCAGTCACATAAGTCACAGAGAGAAGCTCTGGATGAGAGACACTGCCAGAGGAGAGGCAAGTCATGGCATCCAAATTGGTACCATTTGCAATTTTGACCCTGTTCAACCATCTTTTCATTCTAATTAAATTTGACTCAATGTTGACAAATGTTTCACTGTAAAGCAATCTCTGTCAGGGATTGCACTGCTCAAAACTTCTAATCAAGGATAAAGGTGCCTGAGCTCCTAAGCACCCATAGGGAAATCATACTGGGAGGTGACATTATTGGAAAAATTCTTATGTTGTTTAATATGGGGATGGACAAAATGTCAAAGGTGAGTTTTGTAGCTTTGGGTATTGAATATTGAATATTTTTGGTGTTGATTGTATTTGGTTGGTTGCAGTTTATATTGTTTTAAACATTCTATATATATATAGATATATATAGATATATCTATATATCTATATATACACATTATATATATATAATATATATATATATATATATATATATAAAGTCCAGGTATGCCAGCAACTGACCAAGAAGCAACTTGAGATATGACCAACTTATGATCCTTACCGTTAACCTTGTAAATCTTGGCATTGTCTATATAAGAAGGTATAGCTGATGGATGGATGGATGGATGTTTATTGATATGTTATATTTGCGCTCTTTATATTTGCACTCTCCTACTTTGTACTGCAACTGCTGCACAACAACTTCCCTTAAGATAAATAAAGTTCTCTCTTACCTTATCCAGTTCATGACTGATATATCTGTGGACAATTATAAAACAAAAAACAGAATTAGACACAGTGTCTATACCCCAAATAAACATGCATTTTAAACCACATTTGTAATTTTAGACAGAAACAGACTGCCTGTATTATGTAGTACTTTGAATGGTGCAAACCTCTAGTTTGTAATGAATGATTTAAGAAAACAGTAAGTATACACACAAACCTCCGGATTGTTTTATTTTAGTTTGATAAATTCCTTTTTTTGGTGTGACAGCAGTTCCTTGATTTTTTTTCCTATAATTGAATTATGCAATTGGCTGTAATTTTAAATGTATGTTTCCCTTTTCTTTTTCTCGTACATTGTATCTTGTCTTCTATCTTTGTGTTTCACACATACACGATACCATACAGGACTGCAATTGCCTCGGGTGCGATCTAGTGTCAGGGATATAGTTGCATTGAGCATTGAGGCTAATAACTGGAATGTAAATACAAGTGTTCTTACATTACGTTTGTGGCAACATTTATAATGTTTAAAATACACAGGTAAGAGTCCAGTTCTTCAGTACTTGCATGAAGGTATTTTGTTACATTTTATCCACCTTTCTATCTCAGATTCATCTGCAGTATCAGTCAACCCCTACAACTTCCAAAGCAGCTTATTTTGTAATGAGTTGCTGCAACATGCTGGTAATAATTTGTGAATGAAAATTATTTAAAGGCATAATTGCTTTTTGAACACTTTCCCAATAGCTACCCACATGCCATTATTGTGCCAAATAAATATAGAAGGTTGTCAGCATAAATGTAAAATTAAATATCCCTTATTCATTACAGACTGAGCATGGGCATCCTTTGGGTGCTTTTGGGGTTTAATAAAAGTGTCCACTGGCTTTGAAGAAATATGCTTTAATGATGAAATGAATCCTAACTCTGCTATTGCAGTTTTTTAGATTTAAAACTGTCAGCATATTCACAGTGTTAACTCTATCAGTGTGTTTTATAGCTACAAAAGCTAGAACAGACCTGTGATAGCTTATCATTACACCCCTTGAATGATTTCACAGCTCATAGATTCATTTGGTCCGGTGAATAATGCCACAGAATGTGCAGTGGCACTAATGTAATTCCTGCTGAAGCACACAATCCAACAGTAGAGAAGAGGATACAGAAGTCACACTATAGCAAACTCATAACAACTGAGAGGGAGGGAGAGTTCAGTATCTTGCAATGATCACAGAAGTGTCATGGCCCAAATGTGGCCAATGAGCGTTATTCACATAACATGCTAACATGGAGGCCTTCTGATCATGTGCTGTTAAGGATTTCAGTTAGAGAGCGGCGTATGTCGGCGGTTAGAGAGCGCATGTTAGTCGAGCCAATAACACTTCATTATCACTGGCTGAGACCACAGTCCAGACACTCTAGTGTTTGACACAGCAGTCATCATCGGGTTTGTGTCCCACAGGCATACTGATGTCTGAATTTCAAAATGCAGAGCAGCAGACATATTGGAGGGGACTATATGTTCGACAGAAAGCCGGGCAATTTACCAGGGCTGCTGCTTCAAGTCTTTCCATCATCAACACTTCCTCAATTTTTTGACAAGTCGATGTCAAAAACCAGATAAAAGCATCATCAGCTGTTTGTCTTTGTCACGTGATTTATGAGGAGCAGTTTGCCAGCTTGGGAGCTGTGAAGAGAAATTTACACTTTACCCAGAAAACCCACTAAGCTTCAGTTCAAAGTATCTACAAGCCAACAATCCCCATGATAAAAGGAGTCACTTGTAGTGATCAACCCACACATATACAGGCTGCGATTTGTGAAGAAAGCAGAGGGGGGGATGTTTTTTGATCATGCAGAGCAAAACAAGCAAGTATTTAATCCCCCTTCCAATATCATGGATATGCCACTCACTTATGCACTTCAATATCCAATGGAAAATAATCTCAAAATGCAAAAGTACAATGTGGTGTCAACGTAAAACACAGCGCTTTCAGTCATCTATTGGCGGCTGAGCAACTGTCGCCATTTAGCCGGCGCTGGCCTGCCACTCGGATTTTATCTTTCTATAGCACTTGTTTATGTTACAGAGCTTCACTTTAGTACTTTAGTTTAAAATACTTTTATTTTAGGTGTATAATTAATATAGGCTTTAGGCTATTCGTGAAGTAGATAATCACTAGAGGGTGGATATATTTAGTCCCAACCAGGAATAAAAATAATTATGCATTGGCAGGGATATGTAGACCAGAAAGGTGGAAATCCCACGCATCCACCCGGCAAACTGTATATACTGTATCTCTCCTGACTCTGCAGTTCATCTCCGCTCTTAGCATTTTAGCATCTTGCAGCTAATTGTTTTGGTTTTCCAGCATACAACTAGCCTGGCTCCACGCTCCTACGTACTTAGGCTCAATATTAATTTCCCTTCAGTACTCCGTCTGGGTTCGCGGTATATTCTTGGGTTATCTTCAGCCAAATTTTAACCGGTCCAATCAGCGAACAGAGGGAGGGTCTGAGAACGATGACGTTGAGGTTGTGCACTACTTTGAGTTCCAAAATGGCAGCGGAGAAAGATGCAAGCAAAGCCATTTAGTCCATTGTGGCAACGCTGCCAAATATCCAAAAGTTAAAGTCCGAGCAAGAACAATCTTCGCTTTTGTTGGTGACTATGACATTGTGGCCCTCCTCCCCACAGGGATCGGGAAAAGATTGATTTTCCAGCTCGCTCGGTTAGTGGTGAAGGAGTTGGCTGAGGCTAACGCTATAAAGCCAACGCTATGAGGCTAATGCTAGCGATGCTAATGCTAAATATAAGCCTTGTCGGTCTCCCCTCTTGTTGCACATGCGCATGGAGAGTGGCCAGACTCTCTGTGCAAAATAAAGGTACAAGAGTCTGGTAGGACCAGGCTAGCATACAACTTCCTTGATGTGGTTTAGTCTCAAGCAGGGAGCTGATTTCAGCCAAAAAGTTCTACAGTATCTGTCAGTGCCAAACAGCAAGACAAATGCTGCATTTCCATTTCTTGGTACGGCACAGCTCTACTCAACTTGACTTACTCTTTTTTTGGTTTTCCATCAGCAAAAGTTGTGGATAGTACCTGGTACCTGGTACCTAGTCCCTCTTGGTCAAGGTTCCAAGCAAGCTGAGGCAAAGGCCGAGTTAAAACAGTTCAGACCACTGGTTGGTCAAAGAGATCCTTCCCTAGAACCATCGCTTGCAAATAGCCAAGCTACCATTAATAGCGACCACAATTATCGTATACGACGGTGTACAAGTGCAGACATTGTTGCAGATGAAAGGATCCAGCGAGTGTTGCGTTGAAGTTGATGTCTATCAGTGATCGGCTAAATATCCCATATTAACTGATCTGCAGAGGAAAAACAAAACATAAGAAAGCACCTGCTGCTAAAGGGAGTTAAGGTTGAGTCGAGTCCAGCCAAAAAAATGCTGTTTAAATCAGGCAAACGTTTAACAAAGTAAAGCTGCAGGTAACAAGCTGGTTAACAGACGCCAGAGGATTTAGATACCCATTTACAACCAGGTTAACCACACTTATATATAGTTGCAGTTTTAAACTCTTTGCTTACAATTTCAACTGACACTTCAACTCCTTTCACTGTTTACACATCATCTTATTTTGGTTTACTCTTCCTTTTTTTCACCTGAATTAACACCAATCCTACAGCTCATTCTATGTCAAACGCTCCTCTGTTTGTAGCTTTTCATGCAAAAACCATCATGCCCCAGCAATCACACGCATCTTCTTCAGAAAATAGTCCTGTTTTTCTTCATTTAAACATAACTGTTGATCTATTATTTATAGATGCTTTCCAATTCAGTAAATGCATTTATAAAATGCCATGATTAAGTGAAGAATCTCTGGTTGGTGTGTGCACACTATTAATTTAACTTGGTTTGGTTGTTAGCGAGTAATAAGGATGAATCGGTTTGAATTTGACTACAGGGCATCCCGTCACATGCTATTTATTGATGATCTTCAGAAATAGCAATGTAGAAGTAGCAAGTTTAGGTAAAAAGGGAAAACAGACATATATACAAATCTAAGAAACTACATATATTTCTTTATTTTTGTGTAACATTTTTAAGCCTTCATTGTTGATGGGACAGCTTGGACTTGAAAGGGGAGAGAGGGAATGACATCCCACGGCCGCAGCGTCGAGGACTGAGCCTCTGCATGTGGGCGTACGCTCTGCCGGGTGTGTGTAAAAGATGTGAATACTTCCTCCAGCACTGGCTGTAAGAGCACACTCACTCTAACAAGGGATGAAAATTGGGATTCTGTACAACATGCTGAAGCTGGTGTTTTGCTCAAACATGCAGTGCTTGAGCAGCAGGACTGATAGTGACTGACATGAGTAGTTGAACCCGGGTCATCCAGTTTAAGGTTATCACTGTTCAGTCTGTCACCCGGACGCCTAAAGTACCTATTGTCATGAGGTACAAAATAAACACTGGGTTATTCAAATATCTGCTCTTTAAAATGGGTTTAGAAAGTGTCAATCAGTTTCCAGATTCTGACTATAATTTTAATAACTCTTCATTCACATGCAAAAAAAGATGGTGTCTCCCCTGCATGCTAATTGGCAAAGAATAGCAACTTTTCAGATTAATGCTGATATCAGACGCTGTTGACAGAAGTAAGAGAGAGAGAGCGAGAGAGAGAGAGAGAGAGAGTGTTTATCTGCACGTGTGCATCATAAGTGGGTTTGGGGTAATTTAACATTTCTTTTGATTAAGGCAGAAATGAAAGATGACAAGCTTTCTTCTGCATAGGTAACAGGAAGTTGTCTGTGTGTACATGTGTGTAAGTATTAAAAGATGGGGGTGGACATGTCATTTACTATAAACCAAAAAGGGTCAGGTTGGTTTTTACCTATGTGAGGTTGGCTGTACCTATGTGAATGAGGAAGTTAAGGTTTATTCAGATACCTGGTATATATATTTGTTCCACATTCATTTTAGGAAGTCATAACTTGTATTTGAAGTTATAGGTTTCTCTGCACTCTTCTATTTCCCATCCACACTGACTTGAGTCAAACTATAAAAAATGTAGGTCTAAATAAATATAGATATGTTTGAGAACAGCAAAACCTAGTTAAAAATGTAATTATGGATTTGAGCAACCGTTACTAGACACAGCAGGCCACCCTGTTCCACCTTTCATGTTGCCTTATCGAGTTTAGCCTCTTTCACTGTGCTCTATAATTTAGTCTGTAATGCATTGGATGTAAATCTTTCTAATTATGTTCACATGTCACTGAATAATCCAGGTTTTCCCTCTCAATGACACCTCTCATGCTCTGTGCATTCATTTTGAGTTTTGAATTTGAGTTTTAGCATTAAAGCTGATAAAATATGCAAGTCACATTTGTCCATTCAGCCGACAACGACAGAACACGTCTTCACAACAAAAGAGGCTTCTCATTTCCAAAAGCTTTTGTTCACTTCTGTGTGAAATCAGAGACCAAAGTGTTTAAAAATTACTACACATTTTCCGTGTTAAATCCATGGTTATATCTACCACCATTGTCATGGTGAACTGGGTTCTGTGTTGAGCTGGAAGGGAATGCTTGACAGGCTTAGTGAAGGGGATGTGATTTGATATGATTTTGGCATAGAAATACAATAGTTTTAAGTTGTCTGCCTAAACTTCAGCATGGTGTAATATTAATATACTGTAGCATAAATTGTATTATAATTTAGTCAGCTGATATTTAATCAGACGTAGCTGGGTGGTGAAAGTGCAACCCAAAGACAATGTAGGAATAAAAAACTAAACAGTATGAATTTCCCCTGTGTCCTTTAGTTGCATTTGATGGAGAGGGGTGAGAATATCAAAACAAAAAAAAGTGTAATTTACAAAGAAAGATGAATGGATAAAGCAATGGACCAGGAGCATCAGCATTTATCATTTTTGAAGCTTGTCATCTTAATTGTATTCTGGTTCATTCCACATAACACAAAGACATGCAGCTAAGCGGTGCCAGGCTCTGCATTTGGTTTTGTGTCTTTGTCTGAGAAATGCATTACATATCAGTGGGCTATAAAGCAGATTCCAAGAACACTCGCAACACATTGTTACAGATGTAAAAGTGATGCTTTATTGCTCTTTAAACCCCTACTTAAACAATATGATTACTGCTAAAGATTACGACACAGGAAATGGGTTTGTTATGGAGTTATGAGCTCATGTTAGGCATTTCATTAAAGTAACAAATTCCATCTTTACATCAGATTCTGAAGTATTTTAAGTATTAAAATAATTCCCAGACAGATACGTTTTGGGAAAGAAACACTTGATAAGAAAGCGGATGGCAAACTGTACCTATCTTTGATGATTGCTGACATCATGTGCACTTTTTTTGAAAGGCAGGGAGGGAGGGTTGGCATATGTTTTTCTTCCTGTCGTTTGCTGCTGTCAGGACAGGCTGATTGATACAAACTGGTGCAGCAAAGTTCTCTCCAACAGACAACACTGCCTGCCTTTGTTGGCTCGTGACAAATGTAGCCTCTAAGTGGCTGTGGCAGGCTGTGATCCTGCAGGACCCTTCATGTTACGTATGAGCGTTCAACTTTTTTTTATTAACTCCAGGTGCGTTGTCCCCCCCCCTCTATGTCATTGTTGGCCAGAGCTGCATAGCCCACTCTGAGCAGCGCTTTCACTTTCCGCTCTGTTTAAACCAAGTCCAGATAGGCGGAAACGGATGGCAGACTATCCCTGCCCTACTTGCAGCTACACCACATGGGCACGCACATCATACAGAGAGAGAGAGAGAGAGAGAGAGAGAGAGAGAGAGAGGAACAGAAATCAAGCCACAGAAGGCAACCACCTTTGGGAAAAACAGGGCTGAGGGCCAGTTGTGAATCTGCCTCTGGCTGTCCTTGACAAACCTCGGGGCCAGATCCTTCTGGGTGGTATAAGCAGCACGGAGCTGTGAGAAGATTTATCTGGATGGCTGACAACTTCTGCGCCACTCATCCAGGCTGCTTGTGTCCCCATAGAGAGTACATGTCATTGCCTTAAAAGCAATGCTGCTTGACAATGACATTGTGGGGTTTGTTTTTATCTGGGATTCACTTTATTTTGGAGCAGTTCTGAGGAACTTTTGAGCGAGTTCAGTTTGAGTTTAAACATTCGTTTGTGGGTAAATATGTTATAGTTGGAGATATTCCTATTGGAATTTTGTAGGCTACTGTTGTTTATGTGGATCATTAGCAGCTGTGTCATATATAGAAATACAGGCTGCATACAGTTATGGCATGCAAACATCACATACACATAACTCCCAGTCACATCATGACAATAGGCCTACAACACTCAATTGCACTTAAACTGGTATTGACTTAACAAATCAGAATGACACGAGATACATGATACACATGCAACATACTGTTAAACATCATGCAGGAATTAAGTGGAATTACTTACTTAACTTGACAGAGAATCTAGTTTATCCACAACATGCTCCTTCTACAGTGGTTGTCCTGACAAGTGTACTCTATTTTGCGGTTATTAATGTCAGTTATGTGATCAGTTACAAATAGTGATGTTATTTTTATTAGAGAAAGACAGGCCAGATGAAGTCTTAATTACGGCAGTTGTTTTCATTAGAAATATCCTACTGACAAAGCCTCATATAGCTTGTGGAGAATTCTTACTTTTAGTCTAAATACTGATAACTAATTTTCCAGACGTGGTTAAAGGAAATGTTATAATGATAAAGTTAAAGAAATGCTGTATTTTCCTTCAGTCCTCTGAGGGAAAAAAAACACACTGATGAGGCCAAGCGATGTTTTGACTCAAAAAACAATACTATAAAATTTAATTTCAGACATTTATTTAGTATTTTAACCCTACATAACCTAAGACGTTGGTAAACTCATTTCAAGCACAAAAACCATTAAAAGTTAAGGTTTGTTCAAAAGAGATATGAGGGATTTAAAAATAAAGCCAAAATCAACATTTCAGCTTAAGCGCCAAACTATCTCTTCACATATTGCTCTAGAAAATATTTGGGCGTCACTATATGGAAAGCTGAGTTTGTTGTGAACATTTTGATAAGAAAAACATGGGGATCAGTTACATACAAAAACCTTAAATGGTGAAATTAAGAAGATATGTGAAAATGCCCTGAGACCTCAGAGGGTTAAACAAACCAACCAAGAGCAGAACATGCTTGACAGAGGTAATTAGTACAAAGTTAGAGAACTTTAAGTTACACTTTACTCAAAGTTTTCTACATAGCAGTGGCATGACACTATCTTGAACATGTCATAAAACATTATAAACAAGTCATAAACGGTTATGACACAACGCTTTTTTAGTGTCATTTGGTTTTGTCATGACAGGTTATGCGTCATCATGACTGTGTCATGACAGTGGCATGTGAGTGTCATGTGTTCAAAACTTCAAAAAGTGTTACCAAACTTAATAGTTAGTTATTTTGAAGGTACAACTTAGGTGGATCAAACAGCCTCCAGGGAGAGACAATCCCACCTTTACCCCTTACTGCAGACGCCCCTGCATCCCTACACTGTAGAAAAATAACACATTTTAAAGAGTTCATGTGAACAATCCAGTAGAGGCAACCGCTCCTGATGTGCTATTCCTTGGAACAGCGGTGTAAAGTGGTCTTAGTGGTCATTATTGAGCCCACTTTAGTATCCAACACCATGGAGGAATAACAGCACACCTCTGCAGAGAGTAATAATGTCTTAGTTCTCCTGTAGCCACATTTGGCTCAGGCCAGTAGTTAACTTTGCAATCTAATAGGAAATGTTTTCTTTTCAGCGCCCTCTGATAGCTTTTTAATTGCTTTCAGCGACATTGTCACCTCACTCCCTCAGTAGCCTGGAGACCGTGTTGTTTGCTGTGGCAAGAGAGCTCTGTAATGTAATCATGAAATAATCATAATTAGGGAAACATAATTATGATCAGTTATTAGGTTTAAAATGACCCAAAGGTGCAAACTAATCTCTTAAAAATGCATTCTTGTTGATCAGGAAGACGTTTTAAAACCAGCAATAATGAGGCTGGAGACCTATTTCTCTTTGTAGGGGCCAATTCTAACACACTCCTCTGGGCTTTCTGTTAATACCTCTGATAGAAACCTTCTGGGTTGTAATAATACATGGGGCTTTTTCTGGTTGTTGCACTGAATCATTGTTATTGCATTAAGCCTCACTGAAAAGTGTCTTTAATATTTGTTCACTGTGGGCCAAATGTAAGGACAAGGGGAAAAACACAATTAAAATGCAACTGAGTATATCTTGTTGGTGACACAGCTTCACTCAAGAACAGATGAAAAGAATCTAAAAAGCATTTTTGAATGAACTAAAACAGCTGAATGCAATGTTCCTGTTTTCAACATGCCACCAAAACAGAAAAAGAAGTTCAAGTAAAGGTTACAGAAAACAAGTTGTGGTTTTTACGGAGGATAACTTTGGGAAGTCACTGTTCCCGGCTGGGGAAGAGTCCGGCACATTCAGCAAGGCCCTCTAAAACCAGGAAAACTGTGTCCAGTCCTAAAGCTAAGCTAAGCTACCCTTCTCCTGGCTGTAGCATCCTATTTAGACGGTTAAATAGGAACATTAGACATTAGACTGCTACTGATTTTCTGAGCAAATATGCATTTATTCCAAAATGCTGAACTATTAAATTTTCTTTTTTAATTTCTCTCTGTACACAGAATAATAGAGTGTTATGGTCGTGTTATGGTTACGGTTAAGTATGTCCGCCTCCCATGTGTGTTATTTTTGTTCTTTTTTTTTGACTTTTTGGTGTTATGTGTTATATTTAACACAGAATCAGACCAGAACATATCATCTATAACAAGAAGACTGATGCTAAAGTGCTGCAGTCGATAGGATAATATTAATAGGATAATATCAGAAACCAAACGGGTAATGAATAATTAAATAGTCCAGTGTGGGTCCAAACTCTAATTAAACCTAAAACATATGTCGTATATACCCTTTTAGCTACATGTATATTAATTAGAGCACTACATTAATATTTTAAGGCCACCATATGGAGATAATAGTTTTCAGATTCATTTAAATCATCATGATCTCAAAGAAATTGTATTTTTTATTTTTTTTACTAAAGGCTTGCTTTATGCAGCTATAAGCATACGCTGTTTGTTTGTCGAGCTCCTGTGTTACTGATTGCCGTGTCAAATCCCTGTGTGTCTGTTGATGCATTTGGCGCATAGAGTCATTCTGATTCGGATTTCTAAGCTAACAAATCTATAACTCTTGGATTCTTACAAATATGCTTAACACGTCTTTCAAATACATTTCCCTTGTGACGTCACGAAACTAAGTATATAGAAGTGTAACAAATAGGCTACATCAAATCATTTCAAGGGACAAATTCAATGGCGCGTCCCTGGACGGAGACATCACAAGAAGGACAAGCTCCCATTTCGTACAAGTTGGCTCTTGCTTGTAACAAAAGAGGAAGCCCACACATCAACTTAAAGACTTTAATTTGTCCAAACTGTCCAAACAATAAACCTAAACATCAAGTAAACATGTAAGTCAGTAGTGCCATAAGTGCATGGGTGAGTGTATCATGAGGTGTGTGTAAAAGGAAAAGGCAAAATGTAATGAAAAAGTGAAGAGCTGGAGGGTCCCTGGGGTGGTGCATGGTGAAGAGAGAAACCAGATTATGGTCTGCAGCTATCGCAAAGCGTTTGAACACCCACACAGGTGATTTCAGTTATTCTGGCAGATTAGACCTCAGCTCCGGTTAAGGAAGGGCCAGAGCTTTAGAGGCTTTCAAATGTCATCTACCAATAAGAATGATAAAGCTGTCAGTTGTCCTGCCCTATCAGGAGCAACCGAGCTCACAGGAGACTCAGGAACATGTCAGTCAATCAGTCGACACCCACAGTAATGTGAATGGGAATCGGTCCAATCAGCCAGATGAACTCATAACACCTGTAAATCCAAGACGGAATTGACAGCAGGACGGGACTCAGCAAAAAAAGTATCAATTACAAATCCGTCCACTTACTTCAGCACCATGGACAGTTCAGTGGATTTATTAATACACAACACTGATATTTCGGAGCCATGGTCGGAGCCATAGATTCTAACCTGCAAAAAACTCAGTCAGATGAAGGATTAATGAGTCAAGCAGACTAGACCTACACATTCAACTAAACAACCCCTCTGCCCCTACACTCTCTCTGTTACTAGGAGATGGAGAGTTGGGATGGCAGGTTACCAAGGGGCGTGCATTTGGATCATTTTGCTAACAAGCAGGATAGTATCGCCCATCTAATCGCCAACTGTATTTAACAGTATATAATGTACAGTGGAGTCTATGTAAACAAACAGCCTTGTCCTCTGAGGTTGTGACTCAACCAATTCAAAATCTTTTAGACATGCCTCTGAAATGATTATTGTAAGAAGAAAAAAAACTATTAATTTAAATAAATCCCACTTTCTTCATAGAATCTCGCACTCAGCTCTTTATGCCCCAGTAGTATTTCCTGAGGTTTCCAGTTTTCAGGAGTTAAAAGGGAGTCAGAGACACTGTTCCCACAAGCACTTCCATTTCTACAATTTGTTTCCTGAGCAGCAAAAGGCCCTGTCAGCAGTGTGTGTGTGTGGTTGTGTGTGTGTGTGTGTGTGTGTGTGTATGAGTACATAAGTGCTGTACTGTACCATCATTTTGACCCAGCTGGCTACATTCACCAGGGGGTTTGGGAGTAAGCTCTGGACCCAGCAGGCCAGTCACGTAATGTCTCTGAACATCTGTGTGAAGCGACTAAGGATCAGATTAAACATAGGCTATGAAGGCTGTAACACACACCCACACACACCCACACACACACTGCACACACTCATGTGTTGATTAACCTGTTGTCTTCCTTGACTATGAAAGCTGATTTTTAAGCTCTTTTGGTAAACAGGTTGGAGGTTGGAAATCGCTCGTGGCAAATGGGTGGGAGTAGCGGCGTCAGCAGCTGCGTTCAGGGACATGTCACCTCCTCCAGGAACAGTTACGTCTCAGGTACTGTAAGTCACCCTGACCCCCCCCTAAGGGGACAGGTCCCTTCAGTAAATGATCACAACCTCTGCAACATCATTAGGCTGCTGCTGTGTGGCAGCAGCTCCTTGGCAGAGTGATAAGCAGAAACCCTCCACTGGGAAATGCTTACAGTGCACTTAGAGGTGACAGGGATAATATGGGCCGTGCACTTATTCTCTGTCGAGCTGCGCATCATTTGTAAGCTTTAGCTATAAATAAAGATTTTTGACACAAACCAAGATATGGGGTCTGTATGAGGCACAGAGCTGGAGTGATTTCTAATTGACCGTTTACTAAACCCCTCACCCAAAGAGCTCTTGTCCAATCACTGATTAGCAACCGTAACCAGGCATGGCAGGTAGGGGCAGGCGATACCACCAATATCATTACTATCTGTAGTTAAAAAAAGAAACTAGTCTACTATTATAAGGCAGAGAAATATGTCCTTCTTTGTTGGGTAATTGCATGATTAATATGCTACTTCTGGATATACTTTAATGACCATTACATAATTTGCCAAACATGAAGCATTTCTTTTTAATATTATCTCTTAATTACCTAATCACATGCAAGACAAATGCACTAAAGACGTGACCACTGTGGACATGCACACATGTAAATATTGCATCTTTATAGCCTGAAAAAACTAAGAATTAGAAGTAGTAAATCTGCCATCTTATGATTGTAGACTAGATGTGTGCCACAAGAGAATAGAAAGCATGGCAAGCGTTCAATAGGGGGGTGGGGTGGATGGGATGTTATCTGCAGATGGGATTGTATGTGGGGAAACCGTATTTGGTGACCTTTTATAATGTATAATCACAGGGGAGCGCTAACGGAGAGTTCAGGGTTACGCAACACAGCAACAAAACAGACATAATGATTACAACTGTTTAAAAAACAATTATATCCATTATTGATTTATTTGTTTTTTTTTTATTGAAATAATCAACTGTCTTTCAGAAACAGAATGTGTGTCGGACTCTCATGTGTTTCTTATCTCCTTTTCAGCTGACAGACACTATCCTCCTGTGTGTTTGTGGGTGTGTTTGATGATTTTTAATGCAGAAGTTGTAACAGTTTGGATAAGCATCTTTACACACAGTCATTTTCACACAACCCCGGAGAAAAGTTTTCCAAAATGTCAGGTCAAAACAACAGCAGCAAGCACCATCAATCGGCTGACAGGCTGACAAGCGGCTATTAGACTCAGTTGAACTGTTGATGTAAAGTCACGGCACCAAAAATAGTCTTGACGGGGCTGCAAAAAAATTATCTAGGCCTCACTACCGATGATGGAAACACACAAAAGAGGCGTTCACTGACGGGAGGTGACATCTTAAAAGGGCGCATTTGTCGACGTTGTTTGTGTAATTAGGCATCGAGGTATTTGTGGCAGCAAACAGATGGACTTTAGCAGCTGCCGCCATCTATCAGCTGTGATGTAAAAAAACGTTGCTTTTCTAACAGGCTTTGCAAAGAATCCCAGAGAACAAGTGTGGGCTGGTTTCCATGGTGAGCAAAGCAAATCAGCCATTTCTCATCTTGTTGAGTGACACAAAACTATGCTCAGAATACCCCTGAAGTACAGGCTGGAAGCATTAACTGAAATAATCATGTATTTCTGTACCTTGACCTTACACCATTAAACACCTCCTATGTGAGTCAGAAATGAGATGATTACTATCTCGCTTTAATATGCAATTTCAACATGAGACAGACGTCAGAACGAGCAGCGAAGTGTAATTGCCCTTGTCTAGTGCTCGAGATAGTTGGTTCTCCGAAAAGAAGAGACAGCAGGCCTCCTTCATTTGCCACGCAACGGAACTCATTCTCAGAATATACAGCGAGGTAATTGAGCGATGAATTACTTTTTGCATCAGCACCACTCAATGACACTGATTCTGATGTAGTTATATATTATCTCGCCCTTTGTGGTAATTTATCCCCAAAATGACATACAATGGAAAATGAACATTCTTCTTTCTTATCTGACCTGAAACGCACTTTCCAAAAAGCAACTTGTTTTTTTTTTCTCCTTTCTCTTAAACTGTGTGAGGGTCAGGCCTTCAGAAAGTACGGCGTGACACTGTGCCTCTTCATTCTATAAAGTCACGTCTCTGAGTTAGACTTTTGAGCGACATCATTTTACAAAGAGAAGAAATAAATGTGTTTCACATCAAGTAATGCCATCAGCCACGGTAACACCTAGATCTCTAAAGATTGTATTACATCTGCGATAATTGAGTAGACACCTCTACCTTGGATTATAACGTGGAGTGGGGAAAAAAACACACATTTATAACCGTACATGTGATAATTGGATGTAGATGGAGAAATGGAAGGCAGAAATCAGATGGAACAAAAGACAGCTTCGTTAAGAACAAATGAGGACAATCTTTATTTCAATCTTTCAAAGCTGTAATAAAGTGTGACAATCTCAAATCTAACCCAAAGAGAAAGTTTGGCAGAGAATGGTAGGCAACTACAAAACCAAAAGGCAAGGCGAGGGCATGGTTGTTTTTATGTGTGCAGTTTCCCAGTAATGATTCAGATAAGCTCTGTATATTTCAAACAACAGGTGTGCTCAGGTTGAATTGCCTAAGTCGATCAATTACAAGATTTACTGAGCTACAAAAGCACGATAAAATGAAGAATAACCAATCCTGAAGGGATCTTATTACTCAGCTACACTTTTGTTTTTAAAAAAGGATTATAGAATGGGGGGGGGGGGGGGGGGGGGGGGGGGGGGGGAAAGATTGAGGATTACCTTTACACAATAACACATTCAAAATATCATCTTAATAAAAAGTCCACTTAGTAGTTTTCTCAGTTGTGGTTAGTTCAGTTGTCATTATATGAGATATAGATAGATAATTTTTCTTACTACTCTTCCCAAGGCCAATTAACTTAATGCTCATTCATCTCCCTGTGTGGAAGTTCCCTTGAGTAAAAGCCTGTTATAGAAGCTGCCATTGCTCAATTCAAACTTGTAATTACTCTGCAGCTCTATATAATGCATGAATGTTTAGAATGAATAATGTAACACAAAAGCAGGGTAAATAATAATCCAGTCAACATGTTGGAAGATACACTCGTTCGCTTTCTTGCCGAGAGTTACATGAGAACATCGATACCGATCTCATGTCTGTATGGTATAAAACCAGAGCCAGCAGTCGATTAGCTTAGCTTAGCATAAAGATTGGAAGCAGGGGGTAATTGCTATGTTGGCTCTGCCCAAACCAGACTGTAAAAATTAATAGACAACGCATACGGTTTGGCAAAGTGCTGCAAATGCGGAAGTGCCTTAAACCGGCATTCTATCTGCATTCCAGCAGGGGGCGACACATGCAGTTGTGAAAAGAGGTTGGTTTCTGTCTCTCACTTTATCAGTAAACATTTTCATAATGAGTTTTTGGTCTCAATCGCTAGTTTTAAGTCTTCTGCAACACAGAATGATGTTCATTTTTGGAATTATGGTCTTGTTGATGTGACGTCACACATGCTCTGCCCATTAATCACTAATGAACATTTTATATCTTGTTTAATGCATAAAAGAAAGTGTAAAAGCATGTTGTGGTTTCACTGGGGGTTACAGGACTTGCCAAACAAGATCCTAGCCGGGTGCAGTGACTGAATAAGGTGCTTGTCATGTTGCTAATTTGATAGCTCCTCGAATCCTCGGTCCTCGGCTTAACCGGAAGTTGTTCTGTCCGTCCTCGGTGAAGGCAATCTCAAAGCTCTTATTTCTACTCCGAGGACCAAGGAGCGAGCATCGAGGACTCAAGGATACAGGCGAGGATACATGAGAGCAGCCTACCCGGGAAGCCGTGCAGCTGAAGGAATTGCTGAGAGATATAACCTTTAAATTTGTGAAACGGGCTAGCGGTTGCCCCATTTCCAGTTTTTGGGACTAAGCTAACAAGCTGCTGGCACTAGCTTCATATTTTCCCTTCAGACAGGACAGTGGTTTTAACTTTTTCATCTAATGCTTGACAATAAAGTAAATAAGCATTTCTCCCAAAAAGTCAAAATTGGGGACATTTGGAGCGATGGGGACATCGTGATTATTTAACACAAGAGATTTGTACATAGTATTTGCATTTTTGACTGTGCTCCTCCCACGGATTTGAAGTGGGCGGGGCCTTATTGGAACACAGTAAGAAAACTGTGTCACTAAAGCACTAGTGTAAATCACATCCCAAAATTACACCCTGAGGTCTTTTGAGTGTTAATGGGTTTACCTTTATTATTTCCTTTTTTAGTCACACATGCTGAATTTATACTAAACATCCTTAAGATAATGAATCTTGTTCTCAGGTGCTTTAACGTGCCTCACTGCCAACTCCAACAAGGTGCACTCTTCTGCTGGGTGTGGCAGGTTTTAGGAACATTTGTCCTGTATTGTAATAGGCAAGCCACTTGAATCCAAGAAGAAGCCACGACCCATACTTAATATCAGCTATTACATACATTTCAGCCAAAAGGGTAAGAAAATAGGCTAGAGATGAATGTCAATGCCTTGAGTAGACTAACAATAACGGCTTATTACAGAAAAAGGGAGTGAAACCAACTACTAAGAAGGAAGACTGGTTCAATATTTTGTACCCTCAGTGTACGTCTCAGTGCATTGGGATTTAAACCTCAACCTGCCTACTGAATTCAATATTGCAACCAGTGATGGAGGACAGATTGAAATATGGAAACAGACAGAGCCAGTCTATCTGAGGCACATGAGTTGTTAAAAGCTGCAGGAACTACTGATGCGAGGTATGGGTGTCTCCTCACAGGTCCAACACATCTAGACTAGGAATTTTGAGCAGGTAGGTCATAAAATGGAAAGAAATGTGCATTTACAATATTCTAGCATCAGACCGACTGATTACCAATTACTTGCCTCATAATTGGACACCAAAAGGTTGCTGGCATGAGAAATAAATTTAAATGCACGACTGTCTCAGCACTTTGCACCCCTAGTAGAATAACAAGAAGAAGAAATATTTTCAGGCAATAACATACAATAAAAAATAAAATAAAAATTATTTATGGCAGATTTTCCTTCTTGGGCACTTCCTTTGCTTTCTACACGCGTCAATCACTATATTTGATAATATAGGTAATATTTGGTGGACAAAAAGTCTAATTGTTTAAAGGCAATATTAAGGATAACATAGTAAAGTAAAAATAGAGGAGATTGACATTTGACAAAAAAAATAAAATAGGGGCATTTAAGTGGTTAGAAAACAAAGAGAAAGGGTCCCACATCACATGGAATTAACCACTGGTTGGTTGATTCATAATAAATAAGTGGTTTGCTAGGTTCACAGCCATCCCGCCTTCTCTTGAACAGTATGCGTTTACACTCCATTATAAAAAAGGCTGTTAGTTTGAAACGTGATTCTATGGCTTCACTGAGCAGCCGACCTTAAACACAGAACTCAAAGATGGGGGAAGAGTCTGCGCTCGAGGGGCTCTGAGGGGAAGTGATATGAAAGACAAAGAAGCAGAATAGTAATACATTGATAGTTCTTTGAGTTTCATGTCACTGCATTTGACTAGGCCCATCATCCTCTATCCGACGGGAGCCCCTGTGTTAATCGGTTTTCTTCTCTTCAGGATCCTTCACTCTGACATCGTCTTCCTCGATCTCGCCCTCTTCGGGACCCTCCAGCTCAGTGGCGCGTTGCCTCTCCTCCTCTTCCTCCTCCTCCTCTTCTTCTTCTTCTTCCTCCTCTTCATCAGTCAGGCCCTCCCTCTTGAGCGCATCTATGTCATCTGAACCGTCATCCGACTCAGCCGTGCAGATGCCATAGCACATCAGGCTAATTACACCCAGCGGTAGGCCGAACAGGAAGCAGGCCAGCAGCGGAGAGCTGCGAAACACTGACTGATGTAGGAAAGGAGACAGCGAGAGATGAAAGGAAGACAAAGGATAGGGAAGTGTGGGGGAGAACATGGAGGCAAAAGTAAAGAGATGCAAATGGGTCGAGGAAAATAATGGAGTAAATGAGGATAGTGAGAAAGGACAGATGAGAGAACAATATGTTCATTTTCTTTTACAATTAAATATTTTGCAGATTTTTTTTTGGTTTACTCTTACCACTATAAGAACATGCTCTCCACTTTTTTTTAATATAAATCTACTATGTAAATATAGACATTTGTAAACATTAACGTTCTCAAAATCCCTTCCTAAACCTTCTTTGTTGTGTGGATAGAGCAGGTAACTGCCCAGCGGGGCCCCTGAGATCAGGGCCGGCTTCACTGTGTGATCATTGGATTGTGGGGTTTTGGATGAATTGCTAATTTGCTTGGTAGTAAGCAAGTGATTAAGAAGAGAGAAGGGCCATAGTACTACTTACGGAGTAACTGAACATGGCTGAAGTGTGCTCTGGTAGGATCTATAACACACCCTGGGGTACAAGCCTCCATATCTAGAATCTAGTTTAAAATGATCTAATATTTAATTGGTATTGATGGACCATTGATTGATGGTGCATATTTCTCAAGAAATGTATTATATTATTTCCTTTGTATTCATTTAAATTACCACAAGCCCAATGTGGTTATAGACATTTAAATCAGCGTCCAAAGCTTCAAATATTTTTGCAATTCAAACTTGTCTGCTGTGATGTTAGTTGACAGCTGTTTGACATGGTTTAACAAAAAAACTGCCCAATCAGAGCTTTGACGAATCTCCTACATGGTTAAGTAGCTGCTACTGCATAGATTAGGACACTGTACAGGCTGTCAGTCAACAGGTAACTCCTAAACCTGAACATTACTATGATCATAGTAAGAAAAAACTCAATACTATGTTAACTGCTTGTAGCAACTGTATCGGAGCTTCTGTGTCAACTGGAAGTGACGTGGATGGGACAAATGCAACAACAAAAAACAGTATAACCCCCCTAAACTGTAGCCTGGGATAGATATCAGCTAACGTGGGGTGGCAATAGCTCAATTTATAGGGAGTTGGGTTGGGAACCGGAGGGTTGTGTGTTTAAGTCCACATTTGGACCAAAGTATGGGGGTGGACTGGTCGCTGGAGAGGTGCTCTTGAGCAAGGCTAGAACTAGACATCTAAACATAACTAAACATTTTTCCATTAAGCGCATGTGTAATGTGTGTAATAATAACAGAGTGTAAATTTTAATTTCCCCTTGCGGAATTAATAAAGTATACATTAACATGGAACTGGGCTACTACAAACTGGAGAAGGGGGTAGCATTCATATGCAGTGGGCATTACATTAACATTAAGGCTACTGACTTGGGTTGTCCGTCATGTGCACTGTTCAGTGCATGCACATGAGAAAATGGGAAGAACCGGGGCTCAGTAAGGGCCACGGGCTCCTGACTTTATTTCTTCTCACATAAAACAACAAAACACACTAACAAGGTATCCCTTACTTTCAGTATAGCACTGCACAGATGTGAAGGCTGGCAGTTTATTAAAAGTGTTAAATCTCTCTTAACAGTGTTTACAATGGTACTGAGTCTCCTATTAGCTATTAGGTAGAGTGAATTCAAAATCCTATTCGGCGATCCAAAAAGATTTTCTGGAAAATTGCAGACAGGCTTTTATGTATTTAGCGGAGATACTGCATTTTTATTTAGTCATTCATTTATTCATTCTTTTGCATTACGCCATTAAGCCTCACGAGTGTGTTTAGAAGGCAGGTCACAAATCATTCGCAGAAACCCGGGCAGGCTGTAATATTTTAGTATTAATTACATTTCTGTCATGCAACTTCCGAATGTCTGTATTACGTATTACCGTTTGTGTTTCTAACTGTAATGTGCTGTGTTGTTTGCTCCGGTTTTGTTTTACACTGACGACCAGATTGGACCAGATTTCCCCTTTTATCTATAACCCTTTGGGTTTCTTGTACTTTCAGATTGGGCTGTTTGAACTAAAATGAATAAAGAAATCTCAAACTTCAAACAAGCAAACATCCACCTTTATACACAAGTCTCTCTGAAGATATTTTCTGTCTTCCTCGCTAGGCTCACATCCCATGACTACACACTCACAAACTAACACATACTGGTGCTACGTGTGTGCAAAGGTTGCATGCACACACATACTGAAAGGGAAATACAACTTTGAATTTTTTATTTATTTTTTTGTTTCAATGCAAAGAATACCTTTCTAGACTTCATTTTATTTTTTATTTTCTCTCCAGTTTAACACCTGTAGATTTCAGATTCTAACATAATTTGGTAAATGGAAGTGTGTTTATTAATCCCGAAAGATCGGTTTTGAAAGATTGGATTAAAATACAGTAAATTCTCAAAACTCCGGTAACATCCATGCCCTGAACCTGCATATAAAATGGGATATTTTTGTGACACATTTCCATTCCAGCGAAACACGATCCCTGCAGGCTCAACAATGCCCGAGTCACTGAAGGACAACTTCTTCTTTAAACGATCTTGGTGACAAATGAGTCATTTAGCCTTAATATAGCAGGATACATCAGAGACAATGTTCCTAGAAGGGAGTATTCGGTCACAACTTCTGTCAGCCATTGAGCTGAGAAATATTCATGTTCCCTCCGGTCACTGCCACATGAAGAGGGATGGTAATTGCTGCTGCTGTGTGATGCTGGATGAGGTAGATATGGGTATGCTATGCTAACACAGCCGGCAATGAGTCATTGGGCCTAATGTGACTGCTTCCTCATGCTCCCGTCAGACGTGCATTTAGATGCAGGGCTCTGGGGGGGGCGAGGTGATGGTTGCTGCCTATCTACTTTGTATCATACTGTATCCTGTCACTGTAAGCAGGGCTAGCCGTTGTGAGGCATGCAGCGCGTTAAATTTAGGGAAGCAAGAAGAAAATAGCATTTAAATTCTCTCACAAGCCCTTTGCATGTAGATTCTTACTTTGGTGTAGTTGCTAATTGGAAACAATGATTTTGCACACTTAACATTTAAGGCTGACTTATAGTAGACTCTGTGCAGAGCCTACACTTAAGCAAGTGGCCTTCCCTGATGTGAGGATTTATACTTGCGCAATGGTGTGTATTCATTTTTCTAGTGTATCTCTTAAAGAGAACAGCAGATATCACTGCAGCTTTGTAGTCCATCATTTTTATTTTTACCTGCTCTCAATAAGATCACATTTTGGAAGGTGGGAGCATTCTATATGCACACACAGTGTGTCCATCTGGGCACGTTTGTCACTCCTTAGTATTATTCTTTTCCTTAAACGTCACTATGAGAGTCAGTGTGTTACCATAAAAGTAAAGCATACCACTAACATCTCTACATTTGGACTATCTTCAAGTTCCTCTTTGTACTTATTGATGTGCCTTGTTTTGCTCTGTTCTGTGTCTTTGTATTGTAATTGAAAAAGTCAATAAAATCATTTGTAAAAGAAATAAAATAAAAAAATAAGAGAATAGCAGAGCCGGTGTTTTTTAAGTGTGAGTGCAGCGGAGCGAGGGAGAGACAGGGTTTCTGCCGGTTTTACCAAGTCAAATTTAAAGACTTTTTAAGACCTTTACAAATGAAAATTAAAACAAAACATAAAAGTAACAACGAAAATCCAGAGTCATAAAAGTACTTGCAAAGTAAAATAAATGTATTCAAATTGAATAAAAGTGATACTGAGTAACAATAATCAATACAAACAACAAATTCTATTTGGAATATTGAAAAGAAGAACTACAACACCGCGGAATAAAAAAAACATTTCAGTGCGCATTAGAGGTAGCGTTGTATGGACGTAGGAAAAATAAGACCTGTTTAAAATGATTTAAAACCTAGAACAACGTGTCTCCCCCTGTGCTGTCTGACCCGGTCGGCAAGCTGCAGCAGGATGAGTTAACCCTCTCCTTGAGTTCATGTTGTTCACAAAGAAAGGAGAACCCGAAAATGACTAGGTGGTAAATGCAACGCTACCAAGCCCAGCCAAGCAACCAATCACAGTTGTTGCGTTCTGTGACGCGTATTAGAGGGGCACGTCAGGCTAAGGCGTAGGCTACGGCGTTAGGTCCATATCTATGCGTATATTCAATGCAGAGCGATAAATCAAAGCTACACAGCCCAAAGACATAATTGTTTTTATATTCAAACATTTTCTGACATTTTCTTTCACTGATTTAAACTGTCTATCAAGACCTGACCTGAGCTTAAAAGTAAAACCTTCAATAGAAAAATGTTTCTACAAGCCTCGGTACCTCAAGGCTTTTTATACCTTCCATCTCAACAGTTTCCTGAATAAAATCTATAATTTTCCCCATATCCCTTTAAGCGCAGTATTACACTTTACCTGTGGTTACAGTACAACCAGAGCATTACAACACAGCTGTATTTACATTCCTATCACACCCGTGGTAAAATAAACACCAGTTGTCCTAAAAGAGCCAAGAGTGAAAGTGGGAGGAGAAGCAAGTTCAGCCTCCTGACCCGGTCTACTCCCTCATTAAACGGGCGGTATACTAGCCGCAGCCGACCTGTCGAGCGCCTGTGTGACATCATTGAGCGCCGTGACTGTTTTTACTCCCGCGTGGTGGTCGCGAGACTCTACGGACTAGAAGAAGAAGAAGAAAAAAGTAAACAACGGCAGAACTGTTAGCAGCATTGACGTCAATGCTTTGATTTGATTCAATGCATTTTTATTATTTCGTTGTAGTAGAACGCCTTTCAGTCACCATAAAAGAACTCATCTTAACCTTGCAAGTTTACAAGAGAGACTTGCAGTCACTCTGAGTCCTCGTTCAGGCTTCCTGTTTCCACTTTGTCACTTTGTTTTTTTTCTATTTAAAAAAAATAGAGATTTGACATCACATTAGCGTGCGCATGCTCGGATGCGTCGACTGTAAAACGGCCTTCACTCCACCTCCTCCTACTCGGTTGCCGGCTTCTCTTTCCCCATACTATGTTAACTGCCTGCATTGCATATTCTCATATTTTCGTACTCCCCTGTCTTGTTCTCTGAATGTTGTTTTTCTCCCAAAGGGAAAGAGCAGGGCACTCGGGCATTTGCTGTACAGTGTTAATAACCTTGGCGCAGGTTACATATGCAGTAAACAGTGTTTACCCTCAGCTGGCAAACGCAGTCAAGGAGAGGCATGGTGTGAAGCATATCAACAAGTACAAGGTGTTCAGTTGTATCCTAATAATGAACTGTAAAGGTACAGAAAGACCAAGGCTAGAACAGAGCTTTAAAAAGTTGGGAAGCAGGACACAGTAATATTACTCTGAAACTAATATAAAATACACCATAAAGCTTTAGTGCGTTACCTTTTTAATATTAACTAGCGCAGTGCCCTGTTTGGAACGGGCCGATTGCTTGGCCTCTGGTATTGTTGTTTGTTGAATTCACCAAAACCCAAATGTACCCCAAAAATAACTTACAGAAGGACCCCAAACCACTTCATATGAAACTCCCCTATATACCCTGCTAGTAACTTGACTGATTTACCTGACAGAGAACGTTGAAGATTCAGAATGTAATTACAAAATATCACAATGAAAATGTGGAGGAACCAGACATTAGCGTCATGGACTCATGGCAGTGAGATACCCACCCGGCCCGTTCTGAGAGTTAAACAGCTGCGTTAATCAACCACCAGAACCGGACTGTGTGTGTGTGTGTGTGTGTGTGTGTGTGTGTGTGTGTGTGTGTGTGTGTGTGTGTGTGTGTGTGTGTGCGATGGTGTGGTCTTGTGTCGGCTCGTTAACAAATTTAACATTTCAGCAGAGGTGTTAATTTCCATACAGGTTTAGTGGCTTGACTGTTAATGGTGACGTAGGGGATTTGATTCGCGGCAGTATTTTGGCCATGGTAATGTAATTAGTTAGCAGTAGACTTAATTAACCCGGGGTGAGTCTGATGAAAAGTGCTGTGTCCGCCCGGTTCAGATTACGTTATATTCTTTCTCTTGTTAGAAGTGAATGTAGGCTACAACTCACAGCAACTTATTACTATATGGTGTCTGGCTTTTGTTTGATATTTAGTGTTGGCAAATGGCCTTTTGTTGAGTTTCCTCTTAGCAGAAAATATATACACGGAAAAGCGTAGCACCCTTTTTTTGCCAACCTTATTCCACACAACAGTCGCGATGTTCCTTTCAGCTATCTGCACATGCTCGAAAAGTAAGTTTGGTATATCCAGCAATCATGTAGCTAACATTGCTCGCTCATACACAAGAACCCAAGGAGAATTATTACCCTAGTCTGCGGTTCGTCTCAGGTCTATGGAACATTTTAGCCCCTTTAAAACTCATTGTTTTGGTTTACGGGCTGCAATTTTACGGTTTTGGTTCACAATCACTACTTTCAGCAGAAATGCATCTCCATATTATTGCTGTAATTTTGTAATGTCTATGAGTCTGCTGGTTGTGTAAATAAGAAACTTAAATTTAAATTACCTTTATTTTACAGCTTGTTGTGCTGCACCCAAGTGGCAAAAACATTGTATTAATGGATACCGTGTCTGCTTCTAGAAATAACCTAATGAACTAAAACTAAATATATCTGACATGAGTGGGTTTTTGGAGCTTTAATTGATGTGCACAATGCACAAAAAAGGCGTAACTGAATTTTAGTCAAATAATTATATTTTCAGTGGAGGTCACGATGGTGATATCCTGCAGACTGATGTTTTTGAACTAATTTAAAAGGATTTATTGCTATGATTTAATCATTTTTAATTGCATGTATAGTGGAAACTGAATTAATTTAACAAAAAAAATATATACGAGATTACCATATGACCCCGATGACATTGTGCTTGGGATATGTTCTCCATCTGCATGTGGCAGCCTGGAGTGAACTCTCACCAACTTACCATAATGGTGGATCTGGCATCAAAGGCTATACGTTTGATCCTCTGAATGAACCCGTCACCGCCATTTGCCTGCAGAGAGACAGACCATTAATGGAGACAGAAGAGATACTATGTCTAGTTCATCTTATCACTTGGGGGACAATCCCTAAATAACAAAAACAATTAATATGTCAGTAAAAAATATTTTTTCAAACTAATCACAGCACGTATACAGAGGTATCCAAATGTTAGGTTTACCGTCATATGGTCCGTACATCCCAGACATTTAAAATATCGTTTAATTAAATGCTTCTCTGCCCAAATGATCGGCTGTGCACGACTCTAGCTTGTCTGCTGCCCAGCAGCTCTACTCCGTTTGACCTCATTTGTTGGCAACAGCACCTAGGAAGCCAATGAGCGAGCTGTCTCAACGCTAATTCATCAGGATGGCCAATTAGTGTGCACTGACTGAGCAGGACTTCTGTGAACGAGCTGAAGGTGGGCATGGGATGGTTTTTGTGAAAGCAGCTGTTGCACAGACTCATGCTTATGCTGTGTGAGGACTGCATAAGTAGCTTGAGAAGTTTCAACATACATTTTTTTCAGCATGTTGTTGGAGTAGGAGGATAGAGGACTAAACGAACTGGAGACAGCCTAAGTTCCACAAGTACAGTCGGTGGGGAGATATTTAATATGAAAAAAATAAATTAAAGAAAAATTGGAGTAGCAATTCCCTAACAACCTGCTCGAGATCTGACTGGAAACTCTGTCCTCCTCTGGCGGTTCTAAACAGGCCGTCTGCGTACCTTAATGTTCAGGCTTTCTATGAACAACACGCATAAGTTCAAAGATATTAGTTATGCTTGGGAAAAAATTCCACGACTCTCTTAAAACATTTCCACAAAAAATAACAAACAAAAAAGACTTGAAATCTTAAAATGTTAGAGTAACTTGTTAGCTTTCCTGCATCATCTGCATTATTTTAAATTGAATGCAATGCATTAAACACATTCTGTTTATTTCTACATGAAGCACGAACCAGCCTTAAACACCTCATTGCACACAATACCAACATGACGTGAAGACGCTGAATTTGTCCAGGCTTTGGCTGCAACTGGACAGCAGAAATATGGAGGTTTCTGTTGCTGTTTATTTGGCGGGTGGTGGTTTGTTTTGCCAAGCAAAAAATAGCCTAAACCTTTCTTGGAAGAAGAAAAAAAAAAATAAGGACAAGACCTCTGGCTGTTTGGCTTATGGTTTCATACATCTGGTGACTTTAGTGTGGTGCAGAGGAAAGCAATGACTTTTCTTTTCCAGATTAGTGTGCACACTACAATACAAAGTCATGTAGTAATCTCAGTGTTTGACTTAGAAGACAGAATTATTCCAGATAATCCATTCAGGGAGGACAGCAATATGAAATCTAAACATGCAAAAGGAGATTGCAAAAATACCTCATCTGCTGAAAATATTTTCCAGCGAGGACTTAAAATGCAAGGCAACGTGGATTGATTAATGAAGACTACTGGTGTGATTAGGATGGTACAACACAAGGGGAAGGGAGGGGAAAAGGCTACACTGAGCTGCATGCATAAACAAAAAACTGGAGAGAAGTGGGGAAGGAGAGAAGATTTGGACCTGTGCAGAACCGTTCAAAACACCATTGATGAATTGGACCAGCTGCTCCATGGTCTCAATCGGCTCACTGGGCAGGAAGTACTGCTCGTTGGATGTGTTGAGGATGATAACGGAGGGCACCGTCACCTCGCTGAGAAAAACAGGAAACACAGCTTTAAATCTTTGTAACCTCAGCACCTTGGACTGCCATTATCAAAGTGCATCATTAAAGAAGAACAAATTGTAACATGGAGAATGCAATTGTGATATAAACAAACCCTTTGTACTCTGAGCAACCTAACTTTTCCCATGGGCATTAATTTAAAGAGGATTTCTTTTGTCTGAGGAAAAAGGAGATGCAGTCTGGCCTATTTTAGAGTGTTATTATTTCTTTCTATCTTTTATGCAAACAGTGTGCAACACAGTGGCTTTACTGGTCTGTGCCGGTCACAGTTAAATAAACCTTTACAAATTACAGCTGACAAGTGAATCACAGGGAGTCCAGAAGAAAAGCAACTCTGCATCCATGCTGAGAAATATACAAAACATATACAAAGAAGCCCAGTATTCACAGACACCACACGCTCTCCAGCATACTTATTTTGAGAAATCAGAAAAAGAATTACAAAACTCAAGTGAGATAACGAACAAGGTCATAAACAAGCAATCCCTGTTTCGCAAGTCTTACCAAACCCTGGCCTGGATAAGATAAGGTATCTTAGTGCTTAGACACACAGACACACCCGTCCATCACAGCACTGCCCCCTCAAACCGTCACACAGTTAAACACACGCGCGCGCGCAGCGCACACACCACACACCACCACACACACACACACACACACACACACACACACACACACACACACACACACACACACACACACACACACACACACACACACACACACACACACACACACACACACACACACACACACACACACACACACACACACACACACACACACACCACACACACACACCACACACCACACCCACACACACACCACACACACACACAACCACACACAAAACACACACACACACACACACACACACACACACACACACCACACACACACACACACACACACACACACACACACACACACACACACACCAGTCCATCACAGCACTGCCCCCTCAAACCGTCACACAGTTAAGGGGACAGAGACACACTCAGCACCCATTTAAAATAAATATGGATTAACCTATTCACCTCTGTGAATGGAGACTACTGGGGGTTTGCCACCCATAATAAAAGGTTATATATACTTATATACTGTGCTGTAGAGAATTACAGCTGGTAGAAAATACATTTTTAAGTAATGTCCTTTTCCTTTGCCAAAAACAGCCACAAAACTGTATAATTAGGTCTAATTTTGTTTTGGTTGGAAAATTGTATCCATGTTTATTTGGATTATTAAAGAAACAGCTGGACATTTTGGTAAAAACTTGTTTTCTTGCCTATTGTTAGATGAGAAAATCAGTCCCACTCTCATATGTGTGCTATAAGATGAGATGTAATATACATATGAGGATAAAATTTTCTTCACATGGATTTCCTTTTTCTTTTGTCTGAAGAACAGTTCAACATTTTGGGAAATACATGTTTTGCCTTCTTGCAGATGTCTGTGTGTTTACTATGAAGTGTTAGCCTGTGCTAGCATCAAGACAGCTAGCAGGGGGTCACAGCTAGCTTGACTCTCTTAAAGTTAAGTTAATAAAAGTTAATATACTTAGAAATATGCCCTTTGGGCCCTCTAAACTTCACTGAATGACATGTATCTACTTTATTTCTATGAGCAAATATTAAAAAAAAAAAGACCATTTGTGGATTTAAGGGAAGTTACACAGTGAAACAAAGTCTTGGCAAACATGCTGTGTTAAACTGCTGTGAGCTACCTGGCTTTAGCTGAATATCTAACACACAGAGATGCATGTTGGAATTACATTATTCTTAAAAAAAAAAATAAAGAAGTAAATTTTGAATCAAAAACCGGTAAAAACTGGATTTTCAAAATAGCATTTGCATTCCTAACAATCTATAGTTTGGAGGTTGTTGTTGTTTTTAACACAATGGGACCGGCTCATTACCAGCAGTTTGTCTTCCCCAAGTTTTCTTTTCACTTTCTGTTTCCAGAGGCATTTTCTGGGCTTTAATTATTGCAAAAGGACTTAATTAAAAACCTAACTGTAAACTGTGATAATGATTATCGCAGTGGATCCAGGAAACAAGTCGGATGCATGGGGACATAAAACCTGAATGATTGTCATTCAGGTTTTATAGATCCCCCACTATATATATATATATTAAAAAAAAAAACGCTTTGCGCCGGCCGTTGCATTGATTTCTTATGGGAAGGGTGGTGGCGCCAAACTAGGCGCTGCGCTACCCCTGGCGTCGCGCACCCCTCGGTGGCCGCTTTGCACTGCGCTCAAAGTTCAAATTATTTCAACTTTGACCTAGTTGCCGCTGACCTTATGAAAGCATAACCAATGTGATAATAGCATGTCGGTATCTCGCATGCAAAATAGCTTCCTTGCCACCCTTGATGATGAATACCTACGCTGTGCTTTGCTCTCTGTGCCCTACCAAACGGTCCGCAGAGAGCGCATCATGTGGAGGCGGCTTAAAACCGCCGATTTAATAAAGGCCTAAAATGTCAAAAAGAAACTCTTTCAAAAAATAATTAAAAAAAACATCACAAACTAAAAAACTATAGTCATGGAAGATAATTGAAATCAAATTTATTGCGTGTGAGCAGAGACATTTTCACACTTTAAAATTTGTATTTGTGATATATGGAGCACCAGAAATGTATTAGAGGTTCCACAAAAGCAACCTTATACAAATCAAATGACTCCTTGGTGCGGTAATAATCTTCCTAGTCGTTCACCTTCCCAGATTACAAATCTTCCCTTCACACACACACTTTCAGTCACTGTCTCTGTTTTTCACAGCGCACAATGCTTTCCATATAAGGGGTTAGCGATAATCCTACATTTAAACAGAGGCAGAGACAGCCTTGGGCTTAGAGTGGTGCTCATGTTGTATGT
>NC_045754.1:8524719-8533942 GCF_008692095.1 Etheostoma spectabile
TGTGTGTGTGTTCATGAGTGTCTCTGGTGAAAGCAGGGGCAGCCTTACGCCAGGCAGACCGCTGCCAGAACACAGTAATCGCTGTGATGACAGAACGAGGGATAAAAAGCCATCAGATTTATTTCCATGGCTCTCCTAAAGGAGAGAATTAGTGGACATTGACAGGCCAGGATTTCATTCCTCAAAGGAGGGCAATTAATCTTGTGCTACAGCGGCCAAACTCAGCCCTGTAAAACCCGGCGCCCTGTAAAACCCGGCAAATACATATTGTATCTACTCGTAAAAAATTGGGAAGGCTAATCACCCCATTTATCCTTAAATATAAACACCGTCTGTCTAATTTCAGCCGTGCACCAGGAGTCTGTTCTTTGAATGTCGTCATATTTCCAATGCGACTCCTACTGTACTTACTGGCACACTTTTAATTACACAGGACTTAGGAGACCATGTCTGCTATAATCTCCCTTATACAAACAATTATATGCTAAATTTAAAATTACATCCTGCAGCGGTCTATTACGCTGGGAGATTCTCACACAAACACAACATTATACAAAGACACACATAATTAGACACTGTACGTTGGTAGATACAAAACAGACACGCCAACTGCTACAGCCCTGCTGGCCTGTAACACTAGCAGGGTTCTGTCTAATTAAAAGTGTGGGATGTTGGTTGCAGGGCCTCTCCGAGCAAGACACACCAATAGCAGGCCAAGGCGCAGAGCTACAGCAGCATGGCTCTCTGAATCATTAGCGCGGCTCTTTGACAAACTATTAAAATACATGACCGCCATAGATTTAATCCACGCATATGTCCTTATCCGTAAATTCCTCATAGATTCCTTTTACTATCCTTCACTCGCACAAGCAGATTTACAGGAGCTGGTGTGATTTTTTCGTATGCATTAGTGCGTGATGGTAGGGGGTTACAATTTCCAAGTGCACTAAAAAAGAAATGACAGTCTGTCTGTGTAATTGACTTCTCCACAAGAGAGCATCTTTAATGGCAGAGGCTGGCATTACAAGTCAGTCCAGACCTGGATAAGTAGCTGACAGAAGGTAATATGAGGTAGAGAAAAGAGGATGATGGCATGAGAAGAGAGAGGTGGGCTGCACTCACCCCATAATGAGGCTGTTAATGTAGTCATTCCCATCCATGTGGCCAAACTGGAAGTCCCTGGAGAGATGAAAGACAAATCAGTGCCATAAGAAAGTGAAACACAGTGAATAAAAAACAACAAATCAATAGAGCAAAATTAGCCTTTTTTCTTGTCTCAGTGGATTGCACAAAACTAGGACACCAACACATTAAATGGAAATGCATGTTTTTTTTTGCTATGGAAAACTGGGATTTTGTCACTGCAGAAAGAAAAAGATATCCCCAAAGCTCTGTCCTGTGCTGTCTCCTGTTTCTCCTCATCTTATCCCACCACAGAAAAGACTCAGGTGATTTATCTGAACGATAAGGCACGAGGTGGAATTCAATTTGTTTCTCATTGTGCTCCACTATGTCTGAGCAGAGTGTATTGTGGGTAGGCTAGGGAAGGGGGTGGTTGCAAGTCCAGGAAAGCCAGTGACTACCACTGAATGACTGATTATGGGGGGACTCTACATTTATATTATATTCATATTGAATCACAGTTACATATTGCACATTTGTCCTCTGGGTGTTACAAAATACTGCCTGCGCTTATCAACGACATAATTATGAAGAGCTAGAACTAAATAAAATATGGATTCAATATAAAAATCGGTCTGTGTTAGTGATAATTTTGCTGACAATAGTTGGCCAAACTGGAAATAAAGCTCAAGTATCAAAAAGTCAGTTTGTAAATTTTGCTCTGGAAGCTGCAGCAGTGAGAGTTATGGATCAGACACCGCCGGAAGATGATTTACATGTTTCAAGACTGAGGGGGAAGTGTTGATATACACAACTTGTAATGTGGAATCTAAATTCCTTTTTACTTTATTATCACTACTTGGTCCATAATTTAAATAGTTACAGGTCTGTATCCCATGTGTGTCCATCTTCCTACTCCCACTGACACTTCTTTGGCCAGCCCACTGAGCAGACGGGCCAAGGGAGCATGAAGCAACAGTGCTTCCAGATATGGCCAATGAAAGTTGGACATTCTAGCTGTTTACTTATATGTTCCCTCTGGACATGTGCAAGTGTTTATTAGTTCCACTTACAACATTTTTATAAATAAAAGGAAAACAAGGTGTCCTTGCGGACAGGAATTCATTATTGAACCATTGATGATCATATAAAAAAATTATATTATATATATATATATATTATAAATACTATGGTGGGTATTGGGAGAGAAGTCACCCACATATGTACTCTAGAAAGGATTCAAATCACAGGTCTCCACACTTAATACTCCTGTAATACCGTCATGTGATATTAAGCATTGGTTAAAAGAAGTTTTTTTTGTTTAAAAAAAAAAGTGGCTTGCATTACTGTGTGTCTCTTTTAAAACTACCACTGAGGTACCAGCTTTAAAGTATTCCTTAACCTGTATTAATTGATTTGTTTTTGCTGCTTGCAGCACAACAAGCTGTAAATGCAGTGTTGACCTTATAAAGTTGATGGGAGGAACGTGTATATAAAAAAAAAAAGTTCACCCATCCAGATACCAGGCTCTTTAGCTCTAAATGCTCCACCAGCTGTTCACCAGCTAGCCGCTAACTAGCAACATCTATTGTACAGATTGTGAAGCCTCTTAAGGGGAAATTTCTGATATTGCTTTGACGCTCTCTAGAGTTGAGGAGAACTGCAGAATCCAGTGATAATTCTTGGTGTTCATCACTTCGAATGGCATCTTTCACAATACATATTCAATCAATTGTGAACATAAGAAGATGAGCAGCTTCAAGAGCTTCTTTCAACAGGTAAAACTTCCTAAAAACCTAAAGAATCAAGGTAACTTATGGATAGAAAGTCAAAAGGTTTTAGTTTGGGAAGAAGCTGTATGTGACAAGGCTTCTTGTCTGGTGTGCCGCAACGGGCACATAAAAAACAATAATGAAGGGTGCAGAATTTCAACCCAACCCACACCCACTTACTGATGAAATCAGACTTTCCCCACAAGTGCGGTTTGCGCACCACGCGCACAAACCACAACACACACACACCACACAACCACAACAAAAACACACACACACACACACACACACACACACACACACACACACACAAGCTCCCTCTGAGATCTGCATTCATTGTTCTGTCAAAATGCTACAAATGGTGGGTGAGCTGACCGCCACAAAAGTTATTACTGCAAACCGAATCAGCTCATCGAAACGTCAGTCAGCACCATATGATCTGTTGACGCTATGCGCTGCCACCGCCCACCACCAGTTGTCACTCGAGCTCGTGACTTGTAATTACAAGTAATATTTAGGTGCGTCAGAACACTGCAGGCAGCTCTGATCTCAGTGGGGATTCTCAAACTCAAAAGTCTTCAAAAGAAATATACTGCACAGAGTAGTGTGGCAGATAGTAATCCAAATGATGATAGGGATCTGTGTAATTCAATCAGTCCTAATGGGAGCGCCTGGAGAGGAAGAAACACTTTGATCATGGCAGTTTTGAGATAGCAGAAAGCAGAAATCTATCTGATGGAAGCAACATGGTCAATTATGGGGCATAGTGCGGAACTTAAGCACACAATGATGAAAATGTGAGACTTTATATTTTTATGTTGTATTAATCCTTTTAGGGAAATCCTCTTGTCGCCAAGCCGCCGTACCGGGAGGGATCAGAGATAAGGGTCAGCTATAGAACAGCAATCTTAAGAGCAGATTTGGAGTCACACCACTTCAGTTAAGCATGTTTGCTTCAACCGGTGTCCTCCAGATAAGGGATGACCTGCCTACTGTAGCCTACTTACTAAACCATCCTGCTGTACATGTACAGCAATTGTTTCAGGAGCCCTGTGTTGCAACATTTTGGGTGTCTGTGTTTTTGCATCATCTCTGTTTTGAACCATCGTTCCTTACAACCTTTCCAGTCCGCTAACGGCAAAAATAACTAGAACACATTTGTGAAATTATACATTTAGTGCATGAATTTCCTCTTTGTATTCTGTGCCTGTTTAATTAGTTCCTCTCCAGTAAAAGAACTGGTCGAACAAGGCGTTACGTAACACAAACACCACATCTCCAGTTGTTATTGCACAATTGGAGCTGGAAAAAAACAGAAAATTATGCATTAATAAAAAAACGAGCTGAGATTTTGACTGACAGCTGAAAAGAACACCTATATTTGGAAGCTGACATTTTGCATAATTACCTTTCTACTGAACGTCAACGAGAACAGACGTGCCCCAACAAAGGAGTAAACTTGCTTGTGAATAGACAGGCGGCGCTCCCCAGTGAGTGCGCCATCCTCGAATAAATGTATAAATTGGATATTCATCTTTGACCTCATCGTGCCTTACCTGTTAAAATGTTCCCTGTATTCCTTTGCCACCCTCTGAATCAAGGCCTTTAATCTAAAAGCAAATGAGAAGAGAGTGAAACACCACATGAGTGGGGAGTTTAACCTTTATTTAGAACGATGCCTGTAATTTGTGGGAAAATCCAAACAATATCTTTATCTGAAAGCCCTGCACATGAGCGTAACTATAGTGGTAACTGTTGGGAGTAATTTATATAGAGCCATGCTTTTTTTTTTTTTTCGTTGTGCTCTTTGTACCTGCGACTCTCCTCTGTGGGGTCCTTCTCATCGATGACTGCAATCGCAACCAATTTGCCTGAGGTGGCAGACAAGGATTACAAATCACAATCACACACACAAAAAAAGGCTGAGAAGACAATGACAGGCAGATAAGAGTCTCCGGAGGAGACGAATCACCTCTCAACCACGGGAAAGAAAAGAAAGAGGCCGCGCAAGTGCTTTATTCATTCATCACTCAAACATTAAGCTAGCTTAGGATTTCTACTTGGTTGAGCAGGAAACAAGTGGTCACTTTCTGGTTGAAGAGCTATTTCAAGCCATTCAAAACCCAAACCCACAACACGATAATAGTTCTACTTAAAAAAAAGAAAACCTGTTACACAACTTAAAAGGTCTGTTATTCAGACTTGTATTGGTTTGAGGCCAGAAACCCCTTGTCGCTGGGACGAGAGTGCCAGCCTGCCCCCTGGTGGTCACTGATGGTCTTTATGTGGCCAGGTTAAGGTTATGTAAAGGTAGTGGACAGCCCTGGTGGTGTCATGAAAACAAAGATTTCACATGCAGAGACCGAGTTGTATAAGATGTGGGAGAGGAAGTTAAGCCACTGTGCTACTGTATATAAGAATACACGGAAACCCTTCAATGTGCAATATTCACCACCAAATAACATTCTCAAAATAACTTTCATTGCACTATTCGGGGGGTGGGGTGGGGGCGCATTATGCAGTGAACAATAGTTTATGTATGTTTTACTTTGTGTTTTTTCCTGCAATACTTCAGGTGAAAATGCTTATTATCTTTGTGGTGCCTTACTAGGTGCACAGACACCACTGCTGATGTAGCTGCATCATTCCTTCGTCTATTGTCAGAAAATAATAGATTCATTCTGCAATGTTGCTAAACTACGGGGCCTCTGAGCAAAGTGTTTTTAACTGAAGAAAATGCCACAATCTCAGGTTTAAACAAAGGGTACCATCTTCTCGGAAATCACCATTTGTAAGTTATTTATAAGATACAAGATAACTATTGGCTAAAGTTTAATGTTTATTTTTTTTCAACTTTTTTTGACGGATAAGAGTGTAGAAATGGAGGCAGAGAGATGTATGATGCCAAGGCTGGAATTGAACCCAAGACGTTGCAATTATACGTGCGCTGTGACCCCACAGCCTCCAATGCGCTCTCTAAGGGCTTGAATTACAGTTATTGGTAATGGTTACTGATGATTTACAGATCGTTAAGCCCTTCCATACAAACATGTACAGTTTGTATAATTTTTGTGTGATAATAATGTAGTTAATAATAATAATGATAATAATAATAATAGTAATAAAAACTATTATACTCATAGGTTTTCCCTTTCTAATAGCTAGACATCAAGTCTATGAGAAAACATTTTATTAAGTTATTTATAAAGGGTCACACGCTATAGTTTCAAATTCTTCTGTTAAAAGCTTAAATAAAGAGCTAGCACTCACAACCTTCACTGTGAAGTGATGTAATCACATTTACAAGACATCCATCTTGCACGCATCATATTTCTTGTGTCATAAATTCAGTAACGTAATGCAGAAAGTTTGATGTACTTTATGGGCCAAATGTCTGAGAATATTCACACCTAAAGCTACCATTCCTATTAGTTTTTTTGGTGTGACTTTGACATTCCTTCACTGTGCATTTGTAAAATTTTTTGGATGTTGTTAAAAGTATGCAGTGTAGTCTCTTTTTTAAAAGGGGTTGTTTGTGTTGTGCTTGTCGGACATCCTATCCACTCTCTGCCCCTGAGAAACAGCCTTCCAATGTAATTGCACACCACAAATGTACTGGGAATATGTCTAATAGACGTTTTCAATACGGCGCTTATCATTTCCTCTGTCTGTGTTCCGTCCCTTACGTTTTGACCCATAAATAGATCTAAATTACAGCTTGAGACTATTTATTGATTTTGGTCACACTGGTGTTTAAACATGGGGACATAGATGTGTGGGATGAGGCTTTTAGAGCATTTAAATGTCACTCCACCACCCCACAATGAGCACAAGGGCATGAAACTTGACGATTGATTGAAAAGCCCTTCGAGACAGGGCTGGGAGATTCTATACTGTTTTCACGAATGTACTTCAATCTAATAAGTTATCGGGCTAAAACCACAGACTGTGCCGTCTTTAATTAGTCACATAGCATTTATCCAGTTAAGGTGCTTTAAAGACAATTTTGTGTTCAGAACTACAAACTGCACATTTGGTATAAATGAGCTAAAAACTGACTGTAAGCAGCAACAAATGTAAGCACAGTCCAACCGCAGAGCGTCACTGATCTCAGTCAGCTGCACGTTAAGAGGTAAAATACTGCATCTAATATTAGAAAGCACAGCTTTCTTTGCAAAAAGCATCAATTTACTGCAGTTTGAGGGCCAGTTTGTATTTCAATGTCCTGTGGGAGAGACAGTGTGTGCACATTTGAGTAACTTGGTCTACATCTAGAGGGAAGTGACTTTCCTACCATCGCCACGACACACAATTACCACTGACATTTTTACGAGGAAGATTCGACAAGAGCAACTCGAAGATGTTTGATGTTCAATTATGAAGTCATCGTGTAGTAGATTTGATATTCAGGGGTGGAAAGGTAAATACAGTATGAGCAGGTTTTGAAACGTGCGACATAGCATTACAGAAGCAGGCTGAGTAAAGCTGTGTGCTGATGCACTTTTCAAATAATACCTGCTGGTAATCATTCTGTAATTGAAAAGATGTTGACTACTGACTTTGGCTCCTTAAGCGCAAAATGAGCACACAAAAAATGAAATCCCCACAAAAAAAAAACAAAACATTATGCTCACGATTACAAAATAATCACAATTTATAACATTTCAAAATAAAATGGAGCTGAAATAATAAGTTGATTGAGCCATATTGCAACTATTTTCCTTGTGTCAGCTTCTCAATTACGTGATCATTTCTTACATTTCTTTGTCCTATGTGATAGTAAACAGTGTTGTGAGTAAATTACAGTAATGTATTCCTTTTTGCTGAATCCACTGCGCGGACAGCAGTGTGTCCGAGCTGCTGACAGATAGAAACATGTCAGGAATTAATAGGCTTGCTACACATAATAGCATTGCATATCTATCAGCCGTGGAGAGTTACTGTGCCTGTAGGGGAATGGCTTTGAATGGTGACCAAAAACACTTGTCTTTTGCTGTGACCTGTTACTGTGCAATATGTTGCAGTTTTACAATCTAGAAAGTGAACAAGTTAAGCTTGACAAACGTGTTTTGCATCTAGCGTCTCACGTTCATCTCAGTAAGCTAGCAAGCCTACACAGCCGAAAACGTCCGTGTAGGCTGCTTCAAAATTAAAGCACTTCCTGTGACGCTTCGCAGTAAAACTAAATTATTGTTAAACAAATAAGGTTGTGAACCTTTTCACTTATTAACTGTAAATCAAGTAATATAAATAACGTGAATGGTGAGTTTTAATCACACAATAATTGATAATTTCCTTTAGGCAACCTTAGTTTTAAACTAAACAACATGACTTTGTTAGTGAAGTGCTTTAAACAAACATTTTACAACAAAGCTGTACTTCAATACAACTATAAGGTACTTACTTTTAATTGAGTATTTTCATTTTCTTCTACTTGCCTATTGTTTGTTTTACTCATCTATTTTTATAGCTTTACTTTGAATATTCATATACATTTTACAAAATATAATGAATAATCTATGATGTATTAACGTGGATAAAGAGGAGACTTTTTTGATCCAGTGGTTAAATTCACAAGCTAGCTGTCAAGTCAAACTTCTGCTGTTATTTTGGTGAAAGTAACTCAAACGTAATGCAAAAGTAGTTTAGCGCATTACAATTTAGAGACAGTAATATTGCAATATAACTAATTACTCTCAAATGACAGTACCTAGTTATCTATAATGTATTACATTTTGGAAGTAACTTGCCCAACACTGATAGTAAACTAATATATATTTGGGTTTTGGGCTATTGGTCAGATAAAACAAGACATTTGAAGATGTCACCAAGAAACTTGGAAAAATATGTATTGATAATAAAAATAATAATAGTTTGTAGAAGTCTCAATATTAAACCATACCAATGGAATATGATTGCTATATAAATATGTTATTCGGAAGAGTAAAGAACATATTATAGATGACAACTTTTATGCATACGCCACCTGTTTCCCCGAGCTCATATAGCGTAAAGCCGTCGATCTGAAGGTATCCCTGGAAGCGCTCCTTGTTCACCCATGAAGACAAACTAGCATCTTCATACTCTGCAACACAAAGACAGAATCTTTCAGAAGCAGAAGCACAAAGTCAATATTCAGGACACAGCCTCTTTATATACAAACTGTGTATTGGTGCCTGGATCGTAAGGAAGATCAGTGTTTACCACCTGTGTGCTCTCTAGGGAATAAAGAGCGGGACACAAGTTCAGCATTCATAGACAGAGGGCAGATAAACAATGAACAGAAATGGTTTTGACAGAGGGCTGCCTCTGGGTTGAGTAGTTGGTGG
>NC_045754.1:8533952-8580604 GCF_008692095.1 Etheostoma spectabile
GTAATCAATCAAATGTATCAGTTTGGTTACGGCGTAAATGAGTAAATGAAAGGTCATTTTGTTCTGTCTAGATTGTCTAATATAAGCATTCATTTCCTATTTATCAAATAACCGGTTGTCAAGACACTAAAAAAAAAAAAAAAAACTGCAATTTTCATTCACAATAGATGCTGTTTTTTTCTGGGATGCTTGCTCACCTAACCTCATTTTCACAGCTATTATGCCTTTCGGTCTTTAAAAAAACAACACATTTGATTTGTAAAGGATTCTCCACGCGTACGTACTTAGTGTACATTCATTTTCAGGACACAGTTTTGGCAGATCTTTTACACATTTGGAGCAAATGCATAATTCAATAGATGCGTTATGCAACATCAACAACAAAAAGAGTGAAAAAATAAAGTGAAGTAAAATAAAGGATTGCTTCCATATTGTGAACCACGTGTTGTTGCTACTTTAACATCTGGAGGCAACAAGCAAACGGGAACCAGAGACTGTCCCTGGAGGGTGTAAACCAGTTGTAGCGAGGCTGCTCACACATCGTTTTCTCCGGCTGAGAGAGGCTACTGGATGCTCATAATTGATGTCAAATGTAGCTGGGACCTCATTATGACATGTTAATAAGTTATCATGACCTTTTTGCTACTATTTCAGTAATTACAACAACACTGATGACTTTAACATGGTTCTTAAGCTGCTCCACTAAACGAGCTGGGAGCATGACAACCTAAAACCTGAACACGCTTTTAAACCCCCGAGGTTGTAGCTTATACCAGACTCAAAATGACCTTAATGCAACGCAATCTATTTCTCAGAGTTGCTGCTATGCTAAGGCTGAGTCGTTGTTAAGGTTGCTGACTCAGTTCGTCTAGTAGACATTCCAGAGAGTTCGTTTCACAGATGTTCTGGCTTTATAGACAGACATGCAGCTGCCTGCCTCTCCCAGAAGCGAGAGAGAGAGAGCGAGAGAGAGAGCGAGAGCGAGAGAGAGAGAGATGAAGGCCCCATACTGGGATCGAACAGCCCAATGAATCTCTACACTGACTGAACCTGCTTCACCTTGAAACAAATTAGAGCTGCTCTCTTCCTGGGCGCCAACCTCACAATCACCACGCTGCCCTACAGGAGCCTGTCAGCCCTAGAGTTCACACAGCAGGAGACATGAGTGTGAAAGAGAGAGAGAGAAAGATGGGGCAGGAGGGGGCATAAAATCAGACAATAGGTGGAGTAAAGGATGAGCCAGTGTCAGAGTTTTGAGGGCAGGGAGGACGAAGCTCTGACATGTTTCAAGGATGAAGGTTAATGGCACAGAGGACCTGTGCCATCAATCTAAATAGCGCAGAAACAAAACCAGAAGGAGAAATGTAGAAGGGTGAGGAATAGGAAATATCAAAGATAATTCAAACAGGGTGGGACTCAGATGGAGGTAGAGGATGAGAAGATTGGTGCAAGCTCAGTGAAATGACAGGATAACACGCTTTCTTACTATATACAAAAAGAAAAATCTTTAGGATAAACAATGAAAATGGTGGAGCTACCAAAAAAAAAGCAGCAGTGAGGGATGGGAACTAGTGTGGAAGAAAAGTCAAGGGATCCACAAAGTTATTACAGAATGTAGCTGGGACCTCAGCTGATCCTTTGGGGACAATAAATGTTTTCAATGCAATCCATCAAATAGTTGCAGAGATATTTCACTCGACAACCACAAATGTGAACAACATGAAAATTCAGGGGAAAGTCAGTAAGATTCATCCTCTGTGGACCATGAATGTCCATCTAATGGCATTTTTCCACTATATGGTACCTGGTCGCTCTGCCTCGACTCGACTCCTCGCCTTTTTTGATTTTCCATTATGAAAAGAAAGTCCCTGGTACCTGCTAACAGGTACTTTTTTTATATATCACCTTTGTCGAGGTGCCAAGCGAGCTGAGGCGATACCAAAAGGGGACGTGAAAACCTACCGACCACTGATTGGTTGGAGAGAATCGTCACTAATCACTGCGTCAAAATTGCTAGTGACAGACACGGGTGTCCTGAACAAACGCGCCATTTTTAAATAGTTTAGCCAGTGGTGTTTTTGCTGCCTCCAGCTTCTTTTAAAACAAAATTTGTCTTCCGGTTGTGGCAACAGCCACATGCCAAGAATAAAAAAACAACACAACCTCAGCGGCCGGGTTGAGTCAAGCCAAACAGAGTTTAGCTAGTATTAGCAATGGGGAAGCACCATAGTAGCTGCAAAGATATTACAATTTAGACCATAGACCGACAGACCTAAACTAATACTAACTGACAAAATAACAGGATTACGAAACAGTGTGGGAAATAAGGTCAACATTTCACTATATCATCCACACTGACCTTGTCGTCTTTGGACATTCAAATAACCGATGAACTGAATACTTTCCATGTGTGCTGTCACAAAATGTCATCAGCGCGTTATCTTTTTAAGTGTGACCTCATCTTGTCCCTGCATTCATGGACCGTTAATCCGTCATTTGAGTGCTCCCAATAAACACATGCAAAACAGTGCTGCCTCACAGCTGGCTAAGTTATGTACATTTCCATACAAGGAGTGGCGAGGTAAAACCATAAACCACTGAAAAGATTACCGCTGGGTTTTAACTAATGTGTATTAGCACTCAAAAACATTCCTGGCGAGTGCTAAAATCACACTGTGTAGACTAACATACATCCTAATTATATTTTTCCGCCTTCTCACAGCACTAACATAGAATTCACTGCACATGATGATCAAAACCATTTGGCCCTTGAAGCACAGTAACAATTCAGACCTGTACAGCAGTATGAAACTGAGGATTTGGTTATTAAATATGTATGAGCCTCTGTGCTGTACCATATTTTAACAGCGCTCTTCAAAAGGGATGCCGCCGTTTGTGATGTGTACTTAACCAATCAAAGCCCATCGATATGTCAAATATCATTTTACACAAAGCGAGCGGCCGGGTTTGGACAGTGTGGCTTTGCTTAATGGCATCTCTTGTTTAAAAACCGAGTCAGAAGTCAAAGCTGCGCAACAAGAACAGTAAATGTGCTCTGAATTTCTAATACACATTTTGAATCTGATAAACAACATACAGTACATACAAGAGGGGAGGTGATAAACGTTACTTGTAAATAGACAAACCTCTAGAGCTTGTAGATACACATTACAGCTAATAAAAAATATGTGTCTGTGTGTGTTATACATCCACACACTTTAATAAACGTCATAGTGTGACATAAAAGTGTCACTGGGTGCCTATGCAAATGTTTAGCCAAATAACATTCGATAAAGCGACAGAACATCATGCAAATTGAGTGTCCCAAAAAGTATATATATATATAGGGGCCTTATCTTAATTTATACCCCAATCGGACATCCAGTCAGTGGACATTACACAGCTGGAAAGAAACCAGATGCTGAGGACCACAAATGGTAAAAAAGGCAGACTGCTTTCTCTAATGCAGAGTGGGGTAAATTTTTCATCTATTTTCACCTACAATTACCAGTAATAATTAGAGTGTTTTCCCTCAACCATTTCTACAGACTTGAAGGAGAAGAAGGAAGGAAGGAAGGACACAATTATGTCATTTTGCCGTGCTGCTCCCCTTCTCAGACCTTGACACGCTTTATTTTTATCTGTGTTTGCTGCCTTCATGTACAGCACTTTGTTCAGCTACTGCTGATGTGAAAGCGCTTTATAAATAAAGTGATGATGATGATGATGATGATGATGATGATGATTAACATGCCGTCACCATGGCAATGCTAGACATTTGCCACATCCTCCGTATCAAGGTCCTGGAGGACTCTGCAGAGTGTGGAGTTTTTGTCATTAAGGTCTTCTGTGGTGAGCCTCTCCTGCTACAATTCTGGGGCAGGAAGCCCCCCTTCTGTAATGGCCAGGTGGAGCAAACGGATAGGAACTCGCCGACGGGGGTGGAGGTTGATTTTGTTCTCCGGGCGCTACATCGTGCACCAAACCTGCCCAACAGCCACTACTGGGGCCCGTTTGTGTTGTCATTGTGCCTTGATGCACTTCCCTTCCGTTTCCGCCTCCCAGCTCGGGCCCACAGCAGCAGCCAAATACAAGACATCATGGAGAAATGTGGTGAACTCACATTGTTGCGGTGAGATGCTTCAAAATTCGGCAACAGAAAAGAAAAAGCAGCTTCTCTAAACCTCTTAGGAGTCTTTTGCAGAGACTCGACAGATGCTTCAGTGACTCAATTCTTGGCTTTAAATGACTGTATATACAGTAAAAGCTCTGCACTGGTTTCTTTGGCCTCAGCTGTGGTCTCTCACACCCATCCACCCTGGTTGGCTATGTATGTCCACCCAAAGACAAACCGCCACAACATCACCGCACACACAATAGCGGGCAGCGCCCTGGGTGCTTTATGATGGGCCAGGCACACCATAACTCACTGTGGTGAGGAAGATGAAAGAACAGCAGCAGAGACCGGAAAACTAGAGGAACACAGCTAGAGAAAACAAGCTTCGCAGCAAAGGAAAGAGGAAAAAGTCTGGGAGCCGTACGCAGAGTGCGCCCTGCTGGCCCCTTTAACATGTTCATACGCCTTTTCATTACTAATTGAACAAAACTACCCCAAGAAAACAGTGGATGAAGACAGGGTAACATAATACTCACCATCATAGGTAAAGTAGGCCCCATCCTTAAAGACCACAACCGCAGGAAGCTCTGGCAAAGTTACGGACTGTTGAAGACACACACAGAAAAGTTTAATTCAAAACCAAGTTCCATTAATCCTTTTAACTCTATGAATGTATTTGCACCTGCGGAATGTGGGACAAGACTGTTGGCAGCAGAGCTTTGCATTAAACTGTGAAACTTTGTTTTTTGCATAATGCAAAGCCAGCATGCAGGCCTGGTGTCTGTATGTGCAAGTGTGGAAAGACAACTAAAAAGTGCCATTATTTACTTTAACCTAGAAAATACAGCATTGAAAGAAACAACTGGTTGCACACCACTCAACAGTATCAATAACATATGGTGAGAAAAATATTATTTTATTATAAGTAATTTTAATATTTTTCTAAAATTCAAAAGGGATGCAAATTTAAAGCATTACCTCTGGAAAGACATCCTCTGGAGCCGAGAAGAAATAAGTGTAGACAATGAGCTCAGAGGCAACGTCGTTGTACTTCTCCTGCAAAGCAAACGAGTCTTTCAGCATGGAGACAGTAGCTTTCCAATAGATCAATGTCTAACAGTTGTAAAGGCTTGTAAAGTCAATTCCAGTTATTAAACGCAACCTATTTCTTGTTGCAACAGCAGCAGGGCTTCTATCACGCCAATAATACACAGTTTTAGCATTGCTCTGAACAAGCTGGGTGCTTAGAATTAAATCTAGTGCTTACTTTAAGGGGAGACTCCCCGCCGACATACACAAAAAGCACATCATGTCGTTTCATCATGTGCTCGAACATCTGCTTGCTGGGAAGTGCCCTGACGGCCGGTCTGGAGAGGAAAATCCAACACACACACAAACACCCTCAGGTTTCTTCAGTTTAACAAGTGAAATCACATTCAGCACAAAAATGGCACACTACTGCAATCACTGATGCAAAAACTCCAACAGTTCTCTTCTTTATTTCTGCGCTGGTGGCACCACCCAGTGGACAGTCAACAACTTGCAGCCTTGAAGTGCGCGCCAAGCATTTGATCAACCCCTCTGTCACGGATCTAGCTTGATTTCCCTCAAGGAGTGGAAAATCTGTCAGGCACAGTTGATACAGTGGCCTAAACTGGAGCATCAGAGGGGGAAACCCATTGAGCAATAAAATAAATATGGCCTGCATTGATAAGCTTGCTTTGATGGTTGGCATTAGTAAAGCTGTGAAATAAACAAAGTTCTATGTATTCATCAGTTTCATGTCATTTGTTTTTGAAGTGATGATTGAAGGCTTACCCTGCCACCCTGTTGGCAAACTCTACAATATCATCTTTTGTCCTTGGTCCCTTGTAGTTATAGGCAAGATCGCCCTTTAACCTGTGGAGGAGTGGAGAAAGCAAAACAAGGGTGAAAGGCCGAAGGCTAAACGTAAAGACATTCATGTGAAAATAAAATTGAATTCAATCACGTGACACTGAAATTTGCTTTCAGCATATTGGTTTGTCTGAAAAACCTCATTCAGTGGGCAAAAGGGAAAGAATAAAAACAAAAACATAAAAAACAGTAGAGGCAAAACTCAAACTATTTAGTTTGATTAATTAATGAAGGAAAAACGTAATTAGCAACTATTTTGACATTCATCTATTGTTCTTGTTTTTTAAATCAAGCAAAAATGTCAAATATCCGCTACTTCCAGCTTCTCTAATGTCAACATTTGCTGATTGGCTACACTCCTTGGCCACTTTGTTCGGTACACTTTTCTAATTCTGGTTAGGTATTAGACTCCCCACGGCCCCCAGAAAAGGCTGTTTTAAGATCAAATGGGGGGGGGGGGGGGGGGGGGGCTGAAGCCGTTATGTATGCTCTTGTCAAAGTCACCAGACTATATTGACAAAAATATAAATTTTACCTTACAAAACACAGGAGTTGCTGGTCTACCGCTGCCTCGATAAGTTAGTTTGTTAGTGTTACTGTGTGACTTTGGTGTTTAGGAACTAACAAACTAACCAAACAATGTTCTGCAAGGTACAATTACTGTTTTAAGTCTGGTGGCTTTGACCAGAGCATACATAACGGCTGTCTGATGGCAAGGCAAATCTGTAAATGTAATATAACGTACACCTAAACTAATATTGATTTTGTTCAGATGGCTACAATACATTTAGCTGCTGCCGCCATCAGCAGCAGTAGATTGTTTAGCTCGAGTGCCTGCCCTCCTGCCTGCTTTTCCAATCTGGGAGAGTGCCGACCGCTATCTACTGTGGTTTAGTACCATTTACAACCCAACTTTCAAAAAATCCAAACTATCCTTTAAAGTCCCTGCCCGACTTTTGAGCATGGCAACAAGAAGTTGTTCTGATGAAACAGCGGAAAAAAAAGCATCTTCATCACAAAGGTCAACTTAATCTAAATCTCATTCTCTCATCCTAAATGAAAAACACAACAAATGACTGTCACTAATTGAGTTTTCAGCCAAAGAAACTGGTCGAGTCGAGCTCCTACAAGAAGCAGAATGCATTAAGGATTGCCAAGGTTGCATCAGCCCCAGAGCTTAATGAACTCAGGGGGAGACGGAACTCTAACTCAAGTCTCCTGTCACCAAGGGAGGTATCTAGTGTTCTTCAATGGATGTTTCATCACTTGCTTGGTTTAATGTTTTGAACCCTGCCGTGATCCTGTGGCAGCTTCCCAAATGAGCTTGATGATACTAAAACGGGGAGCCCATTAAGGCAGTGTGCAGATAAATGATTCTGTTTCAAATACATAGAGGAAAGTCTGCTTTGGAGTATGATTATTTCTCTAAAGTCAACATGAGTTCTGCTGACCAGCTGCTGGCGTCTACCTAAACTCATCAAATTTATATGAAAAAATAAATACCACTTGCACTTCAAGAAAAATGAAAAGTCATATTGTTCATGAGGAGAAATAGCATCTAACACTCATGATTTGTTAATCAATAATTCACAAGATATCCTTAAGTCACTTGGGACATGCGTGACAAAAGAAAAATATAAGGGGCTGATTTGAATTGCTAAAGCTGATTTCAAACCATTTATTGCCGACGCAATGTATAATTAACAGCATCCAGGAGTGCCAAAAAAACTAATAAAAGTTAAGCTCAAAGAGTGTGAACAGTTTGTCACTTGGTTATGCCTTAAGGAAGCAGTAACAACACCTTGTTCCCTCCTGAATAAGTCATTTAACAGCATATCAAACCTCAAGAGGGAAAAAAAGACAACATTAGGGTAAAGGGATCCTGATAATAACGAATTACAAATTTAAATAAAGACATTTATACAATATAATATAACATCAACTTACAGCCTCAACAATTACTGTAGAGTTGAATCAATGCCTTTGACACAAGAGCTTAACAAATACCAGAGGCTTCACAGAAATAGTGAAATCTTGTATTAGACTAATTATCATTCTATGGCCAGACCCTGTAGGTCGGTACAAAATACAATAAGCCTTTTAGTCTCATAAGGATTTTTAAAGCCTATTCAAAGCTGCACTGAGTGGTTAAGAAAATTACAGCAATTTGTAAAAAAAAAAAAGAGAGAAGAAAAAAAACACAAAAAACATGTATGATTACACAAATCAAAGTAAAACAGTCATCCGTGGCTTTTAAGTTCTAAACTATCTTTAATTTAAATGAGAGTTGAGACAGGGGTAGGTGGCGCTATGTATGATATACAACGCTTAAACTGTCACTTACAGTTTTATTGTGGGGTAACCACGGACACCAAACTCTGATGCCATTCCTGCAACATAGAAAACAAATATATAGCAAAAACAATTATCATGAGAACCATCTTTTTCTTTAAAGGTTCTAAGTTTCTATCCTGTTTTTGTATTCTCGTTCTTGACGATAGTTAGCTGAGAAAACTGATTAACACTCTTACGCCGCAACAGGAAATACAAAGCCAGGCTAAGCTAAGCAAATCGGCTGTTAGCTGTAGCCACATATTTAAGGGACAGCTACTGAGAGTGGTATCATATCAACTCCCTGAAGGGACGTGTCCATTGTCAGCGCTAGCTCCCCACTTCCCATTCATTCCCATGACAGCAGCCATGCAACGCGTTTTGGTATCGTCGCAGGGACTTTGGAGAAGCGCACTTCCAATAATGTTTCCTTCCTTTAAAAGTCCCATTAAATATAAATAAGGTTGCAGTCTGTCAATCAATGTATTAAATGATGTGTCCATGGATCACTCCCAAGGCATGGCGTGCAGAATGTAATAGATAATTATTGTGCATTTACACATAATACTCATCTTTCTCTGTATGATTATCATGGCAAAAATATATCATAATATTGAGATATTATGATAAACTCCCAATAAAAAAAACTACATACACCTTTAATAGTGTTTATGGTGCTTTCAATAAGACCGGAAAGCCTTTTCACATACAGGCATCATCATGTTGTTGAACAACACAGTCAATTAGTTTGATCTATCTTTGTCTCCGGCACATGAAATAATCACCCGGGGACAAACAGGCTCCAAGGTAAGACCTTCATCATGTACTCACCAGAGTAAGCAGTGGCATCCATCTTTCCGACGCGGACCGGCGACCCAGAGCTCTTCAGCTCGACTCCCACATCATGCCATATTGGCTCGAGTTTTTTACAGTAGCCACACCACGGCGCATAGAACTGAAAATAATGTTTAGATCATGTGCAACATACTGTCAACATTGTGTTTTTATCATCATCAGATTTTTGTTTTAAACAAATAAAAACTTTTCATTTTTAAATGTTTATTTCCATTTCATCTTACACCAGAGATACTACATTATCACTACAGCTACTACAGTGACCACATTTTCACCTTATTTGAAAGTGGGACTTTCAACATGCCAACTAGATGAAATACTCGGTAGTGGTGGTGTTGTTGTTGTGCTGAAATGGATTTAAATTATTCTCTCGCCTTCTCTGTGTCCTTGAGCTTTGCTGGTGCTGTGTTGTTGCCATTTTTGTACTGTGAAGGCCTACTTGATAATGTGTATAACCTCTGGAATGGATTCTTTATATTAAGTACAAAACAACAACAATGGAAAGATTCAAAACTCAAGATGTATTATTCATGGCAGTAGCTGGGTTCATTCGAATTAGCGGTGGGCCGATATTATTGGCCGATATTAGACATTTCCCGATCTATGGGTATCAGCATTTATAATGGCCAATTAAAAAAACCTGTGTAACCTGTGTGTATTTTTTTAAATATCCATTCATCAGAATCATTTATAATGACAAATAAATGATTCTAATAAAAGAATATTTTATTGCGTAGTTGCATAGTTTAGTTCTACAACGTCCCTGTAGGCAACACTGATTATCTTTTTGTTGTGCGTTTTTGTTCAAAGGACTTTAAGTGTCCTATCTTAAGTTTGTATTATTATACTTTTTATTTATCAGAACTTTAATATATTTTGATGTTACTACAAATAACTAATGTTAGGGAAATCTGTTTTGTAACGCGTTTCTGGATTTGAAAAAAAAATAGAAAATTATATATATATATATATATATATATATATATATATATATATATACACATACATATACATGTGTATATAAAATCGGCCGAGATATCGCATTTTTAAATAACAAAATATTCGTATTGGTATCGGCCTTAAAAATGCTTTATCGGTCGGGCTCTAGTATCTACAAGCTCCAGAGGCTTATCTATTTTCAGAATATACAAGCAGTGTTTATCACCTGTCCTTTTCTATGTATGTTGTTTTTCAGATTCAAAATGTATATTAGAAATTCAGAGCACAGTTCTGATTTCTGACTCGGTTTTTAAACAAGAAATGTCGTTAAGCAAAGCCACACTGTCCAAATACGGCCGCTCGCTTTGTGTAAAATGATATTTGAGATATTGGTGGGCTTTGATTGGTTTTTTGAAGAGCGCTGTTAAAATATGGTACAGCACAGAGGCTCAAACCAAATCCTGAATTTCATACTGCTGTACAGGTCTGAATTGTTACTGTGCTTTAAGGGCCAAATGGTTTTGATCATCATGTGCAGTGAATTCTATGTTAGTGCTGTGAGAAGGAGGAAAAGTATAATTAGTATGCATGTTAACAAAGCATGTTATCATCATATTATTTTAGTGAGAACTCATAAAGAACAAATAACTAATGTCAGAAAAATCTGCTTATGTTTTGTAACGTGTTTCTGGATTCATTTTTAAAATATATATTGGCTGAAATATTGGCATAACGGATTTTTAAATAACCAAATATTCGTATCGGTCTTAAAATTCCTTTATCGGTCGGGCTCTAATGTGAATGCACTGATGCTAATTAGGATCAGAGGAAGGGCTATTTAGGACACATCTTAAACCTGCAACAACTGATTTGTTGGCCAGCGGAAACAAGTGTTGAACACAAAATTGACATATATGTAGATATGACAAACTTGACTTACCAAACCATAACTTATTTACATATCCAGCACTTATGAAGCAATATTATTAGTTATTTGAGTCATCTGTGTCCACTTTGCAAATGTAAGCCTATTCACTCCCATTTTAGCTCTGTTTTTGGTAGACTCGCTTTGCCCGACTTTCCGCCACAGCATTCCAGGACAGGGGAAAAAGGCTCTAGTTAATTAGCATTTCTATAAACCAATCACAATTGTCATGGGCAGCGCTAAGCGCCAGACAGAGCTCCTACAAAATAGCCCCGGGAAGGAACTTGTTTTGGTGGAACATGTGTACTCAGATTGGACAGATAGTCTAGGTAGTTGTCTGGATTTACCCTGCAGAGATCTTTTCAGGAGGCAACGGAGCAATCCCATATGTGGAATGTCGTGTCTATAGACTATATCTGTTGTTTGGTGCTGAGCAGGTATTGTTTAGTGTATTGTTTTAGACTGACAACAGCGGTGAGACTAAACCCTAGATGTGCTCTAAAGCCAAAAGTATTGGACTAAGCTGCTGCGTTGGCTGATAAGGCTAATTTTGTTCTAATTTGAACTTCGTGAATTAAAATTGTAAAGTATTCCATAATTACTCAGTTCTGAACAAAGAGTGTGCAAAGAGAAATATATAAATCATCTATAAAAAAATTTGACACAGTATTGAACTCCTGCAACCCAAACTAGGAGTGAAAGCAGCTTTGGTTCTCAAGCTTGATTTGCTTTTATCGACCCAGACACAAACTCGGATATAAACCCCTCCGAGCCCCCTGGCTTTGCCCGGCATGCATGACTTCTCATTCTCTAATCACAAACACAGAGGACAGACTGCACACCCCCTCCGGCCCACGCCCTCCTACATCCCACCACGACTGCTGCCACTTCCGCAAGGGATGATCCGGACAGTGGCGTGCTGTATGTGAAGTAAAGCATAGCTGAATGGACTCAGACTAGTGTGTGTGTGTGTGTGTGTGTGTGTGTGTGTGTGTGTGTGTGTGTCAGACTCACATCAACCAGCCAGACATCATTCACTCTGGTGTCTTTAAATCTGTCAAAAAGAAAAAAACAGTTACGTAAATTTAACCATATGCTAAATGCTGCATGACTCACATAAGATGTGTGTACTACATATTAAACATAAAGAAATAATGCCAGAGCAGACAGAAGAACAATTACTGTTCAAGTTATGTGGGTATGAGGGTAATTATCTTAAGGAAGTTGCAGAAAAAGCCCCCCCTACAGTAATTACAAAAAGAGACTCACAAACACAAAAAACACAAGAGACTAAACCTCTACAGATTTCCCACCACAGGCATCCAATTAAAAAGTACTGTGCAACTGGAAACCTGACATGAAATCATGTTTTATTCCTGCTTTACACAATTACATTTTAATTATTAAAATGCAAGATAGGAAAAAAGACAAACTTATGTGTTTCTCGTCTACTATTGAAGAAGTAAGCACTGAAGGGAACTGTGGTTTGAGCCCACATCAAGGCTGTTGGTAAAGCGTGATTCGGAAGTTGCATTGCATGAGCACGTTCTAATGTCACAGCAGCAGGAAGGTGAAATATTGAAGCAAGGGTGCATCACTGCATCACTTACGTGTCATCTAGATCTTCAACAAATGCAAGCGCGGCCGAAGACAGGATAGCCGCTATAACTGTAACATTAGCACAGGAATTAATTCGCAAAAAAATGGTATTTTAACGTTAACAAGAGCTTCACGAGTCTCTCTTCTCCAGCCCTCCAGCCTAAAACCTCATGACTGAAGCATCCCCAGGCTAAAGCTCGTCCTGCTAACATGAGCATCAATTTCCCTTCACAGTTTCGACAACAGGAGCTTTAAAGGTCATTTTAACAGATGCTGTGATGACAGGTACGGTGTAGCAATAAATGTATATGAACAAAAAAGTGAACGTACCGCCACAAATCAGGGAAGCTTTCACTTCTGCCATCGCTTCGAGTGGAAACAGCAAGCAGGAAATACAATGCTAAAATCGAGCCAGCCTGCGCATGCGCGGGGTTACGCAGACTGCCGTCCGCTTTAGACACCAGCGGCTGAACATTTGTTTATTAAAATGAAAATAAAAGATTTTTATTGTTGTGTAAATCTAATCACACTATCAAAATTGAGTGTAAAAATGTCTTTATACATTTTGTACATGATAAAAAGAACATTAAATCTATTGATTACTTGCTGTACATTTTATAAGTGCAAAATAACAAAAGTTACCACAATTTTATTGGATTTGTATGTGAATTAAAACAATATTTAAGACTTTCACACTTATAAATACCAAAAAGTAGCTAATACAACTGTCAAACTGTACTGTGAACTCTTTAAAGAAGAATACTGTAGGCTAAGTTTGTTATCATAGACTGTGGTATTTACCCCAGTTTTATTTTGTTAAATTATATTATGTTTAATTATTTATTTAAATGCAAATTCTTATTTTCCTGTCCCATAATTTTTAGTACACATACCATGTTTTTCAATAAAGATTGACAAAACGGCTTTAAATTATTTATTGTTAAGTCCAACAACAAAATTAAGTTTTGACTTTTTCAAACATATCAGAGCATCTTGTTTGAACCAGGAACTAAAAAGACCACCCTAAGATATTAATTTAGTTTATATTTTGCTTTTATTTGCGATCAATCATATCTTTATCAGATAATAAACGGTATGCAACTGTATTAAATAATGACACAATCATACTATGACTAGAGCAGAACTGTTGATACTCACCACAAGGTGGCGCGCTAAGATCTTTAAAACTGGCAACTGGCCAAAAAACACTGACTATGTCCATTACTTACTGCAGGTAATTAGTAATACTCCATTACAAATAAAGTCATGCATTCAAAATAATATTAGCAAAATGTGCTATGTAGGTATTAATATAAAGTAGGCTATAAAATACTCCACATCTACCACCCTCTGTGCATTGTGTAGCCTATCCTGTAGTGCTGTGGCCCATCAAGTGCAGTGCACACAACAGACAAAACATGGCAGCTTCATTATATACCAGGAGACCCAGAAACCAACCAATACATTATAAACTGAAATAATAACCGTAATAAAACTAGATTTGGTAAGACTAGGTTATGATGCAGGACCCAGTTTAGCTGATTTCCTTAAGTAGTACAAAAGTGTCAGTTTTACAATTCACATGCAGTGAACCCAGGAGCACGTCAATCGGTTTCTGTGTTTGACGACATGTTTCTTCTTAACCGTGTGAAATGGCGTGCAACGGCTTTGAGATGTGTTTTCGTTTTTGGTTTCTTGGCTGTGTCCCAGGTGAGACCTAGTCAGCAGAGAATGTATGTGAACTCTTCTTCTATCCCCTTGTATGCCACGCCTAAATCTTAATTTTCTTTTCTTTAGCCCTTTTGCTTTTGACTCGTGTATTTTTAAGGAAATTCCCCCTTTATTTTGTTTTATTTTTTGCTTTGAGCACAAGAAAGAATACATTGACAACATTTGTATTGTATCTACGCATATATATTTTCTTTCCCCTACGAGAGTTTATGTTGTTGTTGTTTTTTTGTCAATAAAAAAACTCTTCTTCTTCTTCAGGGTTTTATGGCAGTTGGCATCCCATGTGGTGCATTACTGCCTCTTACTGGTACTAACCATCAGTTATTATTATATCCCATTGCAACTTTTTAATTGAACCGGTGTTTTTCAAATATTGAAACAGTCTTTCCTCTCTTCTACGGTGACCCCACTCAAGCACATTTTGACCCCGATTCCCACTTGTCCTCACATTTGTTGTCCTTCAACCGTGACCCTTCTTATACTTGCTGCATGAAATCGGGACATGCTCCACTGTTTCCTTCTCTTCACACTCACTGCAGTGCCCAGTTGGCTGTTTTGAACCCGGAGCTTCTGAGGCCCCTGGGTGTTTGGGCCCCCAGAGCAGGTGCCTGTTTTGCCCTGTTGGTAATCCAGCCTGGCTCATTGAGCAGGCAGAATGGCCCCTGTTCTATCATTACATATTAATATCTAAATCAATAATTTATTACTGAAGCACATGTAAGCAGCAATTGAATGTATCTGTCAACAAGGAAGGACTGCTATATTTATTTTACATATGTTTTGTATTATATTTTGTAAAACGACCATATGTTTTGTACGATTCATTTGTAATATAACTACAGTAGCTGTCAGATAAATGTGATTAGAAGAGAAATGTAGAGAAGAAGAAGTACTGTATAGGCATAAAATGGAAATACCCAAGGAAAGGTACCTTGAAATTGTACTCAAAAACAGTACGTGAGCAAATGTACTGGCCTCTGGACCGCTAAATGTATTTCCATCATCAATTCCACACAAAATATCACATTGACATTTCTTTTATTGGAAACATATTTTTTTTGAGAATAATAATAATAATTTGTATCTAATACTGTCTGAATAGCTTTAAAAACATATACATATATACCATGTAAACTTCATTTTCAAAATTAGGATTATCTTCATTCAACCCTTTTTATGTATTTACACACAAAAAACTCACACAACACATGAGCACATGACAAATAAAATTGCAAGGCATAAAATGGTTAGCAGCTTTACATAGTGGCTGGAGTTTACAAAAAAAGTTCAAAAATGAACGTAATATTATTTTCATATAATCTGTCACACTGTCCTATGTATCCTCACACCTTCTCGCTGGGACGATGGGCATATTCATAGGTTAATAAAAAAAAAATCAGATGAGTACCATTTTAGTCATAACATCTGAGAGACTGTGGCAGAATATTTATAACACATTACTCAGGCTGCATAGGGTCTAAAGATAGAAAAACATTTGATATTTAAATATGAACTCATACATCCTTTAATAAACATCTGACCTTGGCATGAAAATGTAAATGACAAATTCATGTTTATTCTATTGAGTTATATTAATCATTCTGATTATGTACGCATACTTTTCCAACTGAAACGTGTATGTCCAAAGAATATCCTCCAATTCAAGACGTCATTCTTGGAGAAGAAAGAAAAACCAAAAGAAGCATGAAATAGTTTTACACCGTGAGAAAGAGCTGTACTTTCTCATGGAGTGAATAGTGATCATGACTGTGTTACTAAATAGACTCATGCGGAGGATCGTCCTGTTGAAGCCGGGCATGCCAAGTTTGTGAGGGTTGAATGCCTTTTGTATTTGGAGGGGCAGGAAAGTGGACACAAGCTGTTAGCCCACATTGTAAGGCCCTAATGACTTCTGCATTGACAAAACTGTCAAAACAATGAATATAGATGACTTCCTTACAGTCAACCCTACACAAATATACACTTTCTTTACCTTTCACTTGCATTCAAAACAAAAGTAATGCTTCGCTGAGTTTATAAAAGGCGCCACGAGGAGTAAAAAGTAACCGAGAAAACTACAAAAGGCATGGATTTGAATCAAGTGTTTGATTATTTTACACAACTTTTTCAATAGAATGTTTTAGTATAGCAAGGTCATTTGTCTTAATATAAAGAGAGGACTTGTTCCCCCATCGCAGGCCGAGCTGCAGACTCCCACAGTCAGCTCTCTGACTGAACCCACACACGTCAGACACTGTATGACCTCCATTGACCCAAAAAACAAAGCTGTCTTTGCCCTATTTCATCATTCATCACATGGCAACAACAGCAGTGAGATGATTCAGCTGTCCACAGTATGGCAACACTCCATCTACACTATATACAAATTATTTGTTTATAAACATAAAATAAGCAACATTATCAGCTATGTAACAACATTATACTGTACTTTATTATTCAGACAAAACTTCATAAAGAAAATTCAAACATTAAAGAGGGGCAGCATTAAGTTCTGACTCTGGTTAGTTGCAACAAAATAATACACTTAACACGTCTTTTATATTCTTTAACTCCACAGTAATCCAAAAACCAAGTGAGTTCATTAGCATAAAAGCATAATTATTCTTGCACCATTTACTATCAACTTTTTAATGCTAAAAACAAGAAGACTATGGACAAAATTTGCCCCTTGACTTCTATTCTTTATTTGTAGTGAAACTTCTCGCGTTTGTAAAACCAACTGCATATCACAGCAACAAAACAGGAATCATCCAATACGTTTCAAGCTGGTCTTTTACAAACACAAAAGGTTCCTACATGCTGGTGGAAAGTGCACCATAAACAAATATGATACACATATCTCTGTGACAGCTTCCTGTATACACCAGAGTGGTAACACTGAGGATAACACATCAGGGAGCAGTTTCAATGAGAAGACAATAGGCTTTGCAGATGCATCACATATCTCCTGGCAAATCGGGCCGATGCCATTATGGAGGATAAACACAACAGATAAAACAATTGAGATAGAAAAAGAAGGCATGCTGGTCGATTCAGCTACATTTTTTTAAGTAACAGTGAAAGGTCCAATACTGTAGGCTGCCGTGTGGCCCTCCCCCCTCTTGTTGCACTCACACTCCAAACTACAGACAAACGTTTTCCTACTTTTGAAGTGGTCAAGCTGCGTGTTTTGAAACCTCTCCAGCTGTTTGCATCTGTCTCATGACTCAAGCACCTCCATTGTTGCTGCCACAGATTGTGTAACAACACGTGAAAGCCCTGCGTAGCCAGTATAAAGACAATCCTGTTTCTTCTCGACACAGTCAAGTAAGGCTCTGAATGAGGCACACTGGTGATGACGTCGTCAAAGTGGCAAAAACAAAAGTAATGGGGCAGCTGTTGCATTCTTCCAATATTTTGGTGCGCACTGTACATCTGCCCCACTCCAAGATGGGCGACACGCAACTCTAGAGTTTTCTAGGATGAGCAGCATATACTTGGAGTAGCTATATGCAACATTACATAGCTATAGGCTCCACTTTAAGAGTACATATTCCTCAGTAACAGCATCAGATGTCCATCAACAGGCATCAGTTGTTCATTCCAGGATGTCAGTTTCAAATGGGACCAGATGGTAGTAGGAAAGGTTGGTGACATACGCTTCTGTTTCCTCATCACACAGGTCTGCTTCCATTGGCAAAAACTCTGTTCCATCCTCATACCTGGAAACATAAATCCAAGACACATTACTCCAAGGACGAGATAGACCGGTTAGTCTAAAGATGGGAACAGTAGATATCTCTATGAAACTTTCCCCAGTTATTTAACTTACATTAAGTCACTGTTTTTTTGTCATACAAATTTTCTTTAAGTCTAAATATGCAAATTATTTATGTTATTTATAACAGAAATCTGAACACTGAATGAGCCCAGGTTTAAAATTCTTGTTTTATCACTGCATGCAGTACTGTTGACAGCCATAAAAAACATCTTCATGTTTCTAGGAATAAAATGCTATATAAATCAGACTATAAGTGATTTATGAACAAACACCTCAGTAAGAACCTTCAGATATAGATATAAATAAAACTGGAAAGTTTGATGTATGAAAATGGAGATTTCTGGCAGATGAGTATGACAAAAAAATTTCTTTTTGGAAATAACCTTTAAAAATATGACACAAATAGATCAAGTTTAGTGAAAAAAACACCTAAAAGTGTATTTTGGATGTGTTCTTTCCCCTAGTCTGAAATAAGACATATTATATAAGCAAAATAGCCAAAAATCTCAAAATGTACATGAAAAAAGATGGTTTTGCCTATCTAAGCCTTAAAAGAAAGACTACCAAGAGGAATGTGTTCCTCTTTTGCTTCCTACACACACCCAGGGAAGGAAGGGGTGCACAGACACACTTCCTGTGGGGGCGGAGTGTTCTGGGTTTGGGTCACATTCAAAGACTTTGACAGTCATCAAAACACTTACTGTACACTCAAGACCAAAAACATGGAAGTCCGAATATTTGTAGAGAAGTAAGGTCATTTGTGTTAAACTGCAACCATCTTCCTGCTGGGTCTACTCACTCACTCTGGGTTTCTGGTCAGGCTCATGGCATGATTATCTGAAAATCTTTGGAACCAATCTAACGGAGTAATCTATGAAAAAGACAAATGCTCAACAATAGAGCAAACTTTAGACGTGGAAAAATGAACCTTTACAATCAGAGATCAAACATGCAAATGGCATAAGATCTATCCCAAAGATAAAAATCTGTATAGCATATAGTTAACTTTATTTTAACTGTCTGTTAATTTGTTATTCTTTTTGACAGATTTAAAGTCAGAGTGAATAATAATGATAGTCTCACACACACACACACACACACACAACTATTTTTATTTTATTTTTTTAATTTATTTATATATTTATTTTATTCTCTTCACTGTTTTTTTTCTCATCATTTTTTTTGTTCCGCTTTTGTTTTGGCTTTTTGCAGTTATTTATTAACTATGAATTTTCTTGTAAATGTATCAATAAAGTGTAAAAAAAAATTGAAAAAAGAAACGCAGAAAAATAGATGAGTGGTCTTAATACTTACGTATCTTCCACAGAGTCGGTGGATGAGGGTCTCTCTTTTTCTTCCGGGAGATCAAATACGATGGTTTCTGTATTGGCCAGACAGAATCCATTTGACCGCATGATTTCTAAAAGGTACATAGTGCCAGTTAAGGCAACACGACGTTAGGGATGTCAACAGTGGCTCCATTTGTGTAACAAAACAATACTAGATATATACCTGATATCTTGATTGGACTCTGAAAACACGGCTGGATTCGGTGGACTTTGTCATTCCTCAGCACCTGGTCCAGCGGCGATCGCTCGAAGAAAGTCAACATCACCTCTGACCTGGAATACTGTGGAGCCGGGTCTTTAGTCATCTAGTCTAAATAGTCTACAAAAATCTACCTTTTACCCTCAAGTGTAAGTTGTTATGAAAATCTTCTAATGTACAGTGAACATGCTAATAAAGTACTAATATATATTCGAAGTATAGTTGAGGTACGTACCTTGCACGGCATGTTGATGGCGTTCTTCAGTAGTCTTTCCACCTCATTTAATTTCTCCTCAATGTCATTTGCCTCTTTGATTTTTACCAGCCCTGAAACAAATAAATATGTACATCTGAAATCATCAGCTCAAGCATGAGTGTAGATTTTTTTATAAACAGTAGTTATTGGATCCACCTTTTGGAATCTAATGTAATTTAACACAATGGTTTTGCAATTCATCCTATCTTTGTCACAAGTGTATGTTTCAATTGTATGTTTTAGTTTTTTCCCAACCCCTAATCCAACAGCATCAACAAATACAGCAAAATGCATGATGTAAAAAAATATTCAAATATATGAACAACTCTAAAGAGTCTGATCTACAAACCGTTCCAAATTTTAAAATCTTTAGTGCAACTATTTCTGAACCTGTGTGGTAGAAAAAGAGCAGCTGCTTTGACCTTTACTGCCACCAGAATGTTATCTTTTCAGGCCACAACAAGCCAGACAGGTCTGAATGTATCCCTAGTCTTGAACAGGTTGCCACGAATGCATTGAAAAGGCCGTAGTCTGTTTGATACAGTAACCTTTTCATTATCATCAACAATGCTTCCTGATATTTACCCAAAGTAGGAGGATGGAAAAAAAATAGACTTTATCTTTAGAACAAGAAAACAATGTGATGCTGTGAACACTGCCAGTGTAATTGCAAACATGTGTACGATAGCAGTAATAACGGAGGAAAGTAATAACAGGTGTAGAGCGAAAAGATACACAATAACATCTTAACCCTGCATAACACTACAGTGGGAATGCAATTTCAGAAGCAGTGGGAGTGTAAAATCAGCACTTTGAGCAACACAAGGCTGCCGCCCATCTGAGCGAGCAGTCAGCAACACATTTACTGCCATGCTGACAATGGGATGTGGTGAGGAGAATAATGATGAAGACTGCAGCCACAGTGATGAGTCTCTGCCTCATGTAAGTGCTACAGACAAAACCCAGTCACACAGCGGTTACTGTTACATGGAAGTATTGAGTAATAGAGCCTACAGCAACACTGTGCACAGTCACAGTCTCATCCATTTATAATGGCCAGCAGTGATGACATCATACCCAGGGGGGATGTGAAGAGTGATACGGCAGTTAAATCACCACTAGGAACTAAGTGAGACTCCCACCCAGCCTGAACCTCATACTGCCTTTGAGTCTCTTTAAGACCCTTTTGCCAGTTCTGTGACATATCTTACATGTTTAGTAGGGATTGACCGATGCTGGTTTTTCAAGGCCGATGCATATTATCAGTAGTTAAAAAAATCTGATAACCGACATCTGAAGCCGATACTCATTTACAGTGAAAATGAAAATCTTTAAGTAAAAATTAAGAGTTTGTAATGTTACAAACTCCAACACAACTTGATGTGTTATTAACTTTATCGTCTGTCAGGCAAATTAAAAAAAAGATAATCTGCAAACTGCCAAAAAACAGCCCGATAATCGGTCTCTTGTACGGATTTATTTTGTTTTATCATATCCAAACAGCTGCGAGTAACGTTTTTGGACAGTTAAAGTAGCTTTTGAAAGTTTAGAGACTATATTTAATATCATAAACATCAAGAAAGCATACCTAATAAGCAGTGAGTGTGTCACAGAGTGGTCTATCAATGCTGGGAGAAACTCTAAGATGTGTTGTTTAATAAAGTCAGTTGGACAAACTGCATGTTGAACGTTGGGTGTTTTCATTTAGCTATAGTCAGAAAACCACCTCTGGTTAGCAGAAAAGACAAGTCCAGTCCAGAATATTGGAATCCCTTATATTAAATGTTGTTTGTTACAGTGGATGCTATTTTGTTAAATTGTGGTTTTTCTGAGAATTAACAGCAGTTAACATCTCAACCGGAAACAAACCTGTGATGATAACTTCACCACAGAGACTTTAAACTACAGCCAGTCCTGTAAGCTGTTATCCATGTAAACCCATTAGAAACGTTCACGTCCTGGCATGTAGGGCGCTGGGGTTATGAAATGCACATTTATTATTAGGTGCAGGCACAAAGCGCACCCAGGGTGCACATGGAACAGGGTGGGATTAGGAAGAACATAGGTTATCAGAGGGTGTGTAAGGGACTGGTAACAATCATAAGTCCTCTGATCCACTTAAAAAGCGGTTTTCTCCACCATAACATACTGACAGTTTGGTCATAGAGTGGAAAGTCCAGAGGAGCTTGTCCAGGGAAGAAAAGTTGTCCGATACAAAATATGTTGCATCCCAAATATGCTGCCATTAGCACATTGTGTCTCTTTTAAGAAATATTTGTGGACATACTGAAAGTTCAGACGTCATGTTTTGTGTAAGGATACATGACTTTATTTTGAATCAAAATTTAGACAATAGCCACATTTATAAATGATTCTGTAATGCATTCAAAAACATTAAAGTCAGGAATGAGGTCTTGTGCTTGAGGGGATTTTTTTTTTTTTTAAATGTTTACAGACTGCGTGGAAAACTAAGGTATACAAGGCTTGCTTGATATGCAAAAGAGAAGTATGTGTGGTTATTTTTGCAACAACACAGTGTTGGTTGCGCAAGATTTAAATGTGGTGTGGACTACCGCAGATCTGGTGTGCAGCTACAATTTGATAATGCGCGCCTCTTTAATTAGAGACTGAAGATTTAACACATACCTGCTGCCATCAGAAGAACATACAAGATGTTAATCAGATGGAAGGCTTTTATATACAATAAGCAAGCTGTTGTGGATAACCGATGCTGGTTAGAATCATTCATTTATAAAGCATGACTACCATAATCCTAATAAAACCTTATTCTGTGCAGTTGGACTTTGTTTCTAAGAATCTATAATAAAAAGTAAAACCGTAAATAAAAAAGGGATGTGAGCTATTTTAGAGAGGTCAATGAACGACAACTAAAGTGTAAGAAAAGGCACAAAGCTCTTGAGCATTGCAGACCTACGAGCATGAGGGCGGCACGAAATGCTGTCAACCTTGACACCGCAATTGCAGTGATCCACTGAATTGACAGTGACACCCCTCCTACTGCAGCCCTTTTCCCACTGTTTTTTTTGTGTGTTTTATGTGTCCTAATGTTTCTATTTTGTTTTTAACTGTCTATTCATGTGTTTTATTAGTTTTTAATGCTTATGATTTTTAACTGTTTGTACTTGTGTTTTATCTGTTTAACTGATTTCGTGTAAAGCACTTTGAATTGCCCTGTTGCTGAAATGTGCTATACAAATAAAGCTGCCTTGCCTTGCCTTGCCTTGCCTTGGGACTCAAAGAAAATCACCAAAATACCAGACAGACAGTCCAGGGAAAAAAACTGCATAGTGAGTTTTATCTCCAAAAACTATAAAATATTCATTTGTGTATATTTCATCTCAGATTTGCTATGTTTGCGACAATTACAGGGCTGTCTTCTCGAAAATATCTTCAAAGACACAGCTATGTTTTTTCCCCTAACAGGGTCCCTAAGTGTATTTCCTCCAATTTCCTGCGAACGAGTCTATTTCCTGTATGGGCTTGCAGGCTATAGTGGTCTTCTTTCTGAGATTTAATTTTAGTTTAGATTAGTTTTTTATTCAGCCCCCAGTGAGTATAATTTGTTTTTTATGACCTTCACTCTTAATTATCTCCTATGGAAGATCATCTTTTATCTACTTAGTGCAACAAGTTTGTATAACAGTGATACCATATGAAATTTCAGTGTATGCAGCTGCCTCCTGTTTGATTTAATTGCACACTAAAGTGGCCCATCTGTTAGTTCTGTGACAGCATGCCATGTTGACAAGCCACTTCATCCATTAGTTGAAATAACACAGTAGAAGTAGATGCAACATGAACTGGACTTTGTCCAAGTCATCGTCAAACACATTATCTAAACAGTCATCAGATGCTGTAAGCACCAGCTATTTCACAGCCATCTTCTACATGGATCTGATAAGCACATGTTGGCAGCCCAACGCTCTATCATCTAACCACTAACTCTCCGCAGCCAACGTGTTATTTCTGGACGTCTGAGTCAACAAGCAGAGGACATCAAACCTTAGTGAACGTCCATGTCCATGATAAGGCCAGGCTACGCTACACCCATTCAATATCCCGTGTGTACAACTAGCAGTGTTTTATGTTGCAGTGTGTCCATAACCGCTACCTAGTGCACTGTATTTATCTAATGACGTTATAACAGTGAAAACGTATTGCAACATTTTTTTAATATTTGAGTCATTTATCAAGAAAATAATGCCAAATATCTTCTAGGTCTTGCCGCTCAATGGTTAGTTGCAGCACTATAAAATATGCTCTACGGTGTTTTTTGGCTCTAACGTTGCCTTCCAGGCAGCTAACCCCAACCCTGAACTTAACCACTGCCGCTCTGCCTGGAAGGAAGGAGAAGTGGGGGGGAGAAACACCAAAAAAAAAGATTTTCCAGTGGCCATAACATCATTAAAGTTGTACATTATTTAAATGTAATGCATCTATTCTATAATTCTGTCAATGAGGAAGGAAAATGATAGTGTTCAGATTGTTTAAACTACAAAAAAAATAAAAATAAAGATCCTGTGTGCCTCCTAAAATTAGCCCCATTAATCCAAGAATAAACTATGGAGTTTTTCTTATGAAAGTAGATTGGATAAGGTGTAAGAGGGAGGGATTTCGGACACAGCTTGTGGAATCTGTCTCCAAGGAATGTGAGCAATCCCTTCCTGTCTCTGTTCACTCTGGGGTCATATGTAAGGTAAGTGTTAAGAGGCCTTCGCAGACCAGAGGGACTAAATATGGGAGGTCCACTCATCTCGCTTTCTCATCATGACATCAGTCTGAAAGCTCTGCACGCCTTCCTTGTTGCTTAGACGCAGCACAGAAACAGGAAAACATGAGTAGAGCCAGAAACTGGAGCAAAGTGGATTGAGAAAGGACAGAGCAATGTTTTTTTTTTCCAGGGGACTTTCAATCTGTGTGGCAGTTAAGAGGGGACGATAATGAAATATTGAACAGAGGTAGAATTTAAAGAAAGGCCATTAGGGGAATGTTATTAACCCTGTGGCATGCTATCCATCCACGTAATTGTCAAACCAGCTTAAGTCACTAAAGTTAACGCTGATGTCTACTTCCATGCTGATATCACAGCTCTTTTTATCTTAAAGCTATAATCCAAAGAGTGACATACATTAAGAGAAGAAGTAAAATTGAGTCATGAGATCCAAAATGTCTCTTCCCAAAATGAACTGCAAACTTCACTGGCAGCAGCAGAGCAGAAAGCTGTCAACAAGCTTGTCAGCTATTTCAGTGCCTGGACAGGAAGCAAACCTTTCCAGTCGCCACTAAAGGGATGTTTCCAAAACATTTGTATAGGCTCAGTGGGTAGAGACAAAAGGGAAGTGCCAAGAAACAAGAACAAGTTGGGAGCTCTGCCAAACCTGTTGGAAGTGCCAAAGCACCACAGTGTCAAAGATCCAAGCTCGGAGGGCAATATAGGTTGGGCGACATATGGCAAAATACTGCCCTCTACAAAGCCCTGTCTGGAACTTTGCTGTAGAAGACGTCACAGCACGGTTTCATAACCTCTAAACCTGTAAAGGATTTTTTTGAAGGATGGTTGATGGAAATTCATGTTTTATATGCAGAAAGTAAAACGCCATTGGAAGATTAAAAGGTGCACTAAGAGTTCCTGCATGCTTTCAGCGCAATTTCATTTTTGTCCCAAATCGTAGGAATCTCTTCTTGATCCACTGCCTGCCCCCCGAATACTCTGAAAAAGCCCCGTCTCAACACAGGGGTCGTAAACATCAACAAACACTAGGGGCACAGGCTGTGCACCAAAATACAACAAACCCGTTCCAGCCAATCACCGGCAAGATGGTTGGGGCAGGGGGTAGGGGGTTAGTGACAGTTAGACATGATACTTATGGAAACATGGGGGGGGGGAGGGGGAAGTTTTCTCTGTTTTGTATTGGGAACGTCAAAAGGTGGGACGTCATGCAGAAAATCCTATTGCACCTTCGAAGAACAAATAAAAGGAATCAGGCATCTTAACCTAAAAAACTAATTTGTTCTGTGAAAGATACTTTGTGAAAAATGTCACAAAAACAATTGTGCCACACAAATAAAAATGTAATCTTCAAAAAAATTAATCTAAATCACCAAATTTGGAGATACGTGCTTTATTGGACATGTTTCATTGGATATTGGACATGTAGTCTAGATATGTCTGAGTAAAGCGTAGTGCAAAATGATGTGTAACTGAACTGTGATCCTGTGTTACACGACATTTCTCTAAAGATTGCACACTTTCTATTTATACATCTCCTGATCAATATCTATTGTACATCCTGCATAGCTCTCATTTTAAAAACATGTAGTTTTTTCATACTTCTATTGTAATTATTCTATATTTATATAGATTGACTTTTGCAGTACTTTTCTTGTTTATGTCCTCTTAAATTTGTTTATCGTATGCACCAAATACCAGGGCAAATTCCTTACCTACTTGGCAATAAACCCAATTCTGATTTTAGACAGCACCAAAACTGTCACCTCACTGTGACCTCACAACTGGGACGGTTCCTGGGCAACAGAAAGTAGCTGCTCAAACAGCCCAGTAAGATCCGTTCATCCTAAAGAGTCATGATACATCAGATGCAAAGAGCAAATGTCCACATTACTGCTTTTTGGAGTTCTCCAATGGGCAATCCAACTTTCAGGCCACAAAGAAGAGACAGCACACCTTACAGACCTCACAGCCTTCTAGCTCTTAAATATTGACCAGGATTAGAAACATGTCAACATGTTGGTCTTGCTGTCTTTTGGCTATGTGATGGATCTGCTAATGTGACTCCACAAAGTGGATTTTGTTAAATATTTACCGGTCCAAACAAAAGCATGAGGCAGTTTAGTTCCGATTAGCTCTAACGCTCATTGATTATGTTGAGTGTGTTTTTACTGCTTTTGTTTTGCCGCCCTAAACATAAATCAAGTCACCTTAGTAGTTAAGCCCTGTGTTGAAGTGATGTCTAAAAGTTCAGTCTATTCAAAGCTGAAGCTGCCTGGAAATAAATGCCCATATTGTTCTCAATCACACATTTACAAAATGGATTATAGTCATACTGCATTTTACACAGTTTGCTAGATAACAGGGTCTGACTTTAATCCTCAAGAAAATAAATAAAAATGTTGCTTCTACATTTTCCTGGTCTGGTAGAGCCAAAGATTCAAAACCTACCTTTTCAACAAGTCATAAAAACATATCTGTAGCCCAATGGGCTTATATTAATATAACATCTAGTAGATATTTTCTAGTTCTTGCTTCTCAATGGTTATTTGCAGCCGGGCCCCTGCCACCATCTGAGCATCTGGGCCCATAACTCAGCTACGCCCCTGAAATGTATCCCCAAAAAATGTAGGTTACATTTGGCTAATAGTTATATCATGATACGTTCTTACTGCAGGCTATTTACAGCTCTACCATCACTTCCTGTCATAACTGTCACATTCCCCTTCAAACCAACCTTCTATCAGTGGAGACTTGGAGAGCTCTCTTCTGTCCTCAGGAAAGCACTCTACCAGTCTTTTAATCAGCCGCCCCAGATCGGAATAACTCCGATGCAAGTATAAAATGTTCCTGTCGGACCACTCTGTCCGTATCTCGAAGAAGTCCTCTTCCTCTCCCCGCTGGCTGATGATGAGTCTCCGGATCCCGTTGACCCAGCAGTCCCGGACAAACATGTTGACCAGCGACGTGCCCTCAAACACAGCCGATGCCATTCCTCAGACGTCAGTCCAGCATGCTGGGGCGGACCGGCGGCGGACAGCAGGGTCACGGCTGAAGGACTCGATGCTACTGAGATCAGAAGAAGAAGAAGAAGAACAAAAAAAAAAAAATCTGGAAAATAAGAGACAACTTGAGTAACTTTTCGGCTTGAGATGTCTGACAGCAGCTGTGTGTTACGCAGGAGGATGACGATGTTACAGGCGTGAACTCAAACGTGGCATGATCTGTGGGGGAAATAGACTTTAGAGTCAGAGATACCGCCCCCGCACAATTGATTTGTCAATCGATCCAACAACAGTTTTATTTTTCTGTCATCCTCGGGAAAACGTCGAAGAGATCAAATCAAGATCTCCAAAGTCCAAAGATCTCTCAAAGTAGGCTATAGAGTCCTGCTCCCTGCTCCAGTCTGCCGTTAGTTTCCTAAATCCAGAGCATGTCACTTCACAGTCTGGATAAGCTTTTCTTTCAGCACAGTTTCCTCCCCTCTCCTTCCCCTCTCCTTCCTCCCTCCTTGACAACAGGATATTATTATGCAAAGAATCCAAAGGGCTGCAAAGACTAAACTGTCCAGCTCCTTGTTATTTTGCTCTTTTTCTTTATTCAAACAGCTTTCACTGCCCCTGGATTTGATGCCATTTGTCAATTCTTTTCTCAAATCAGCACACTTAATCTGGAAATGAGATGTTTGGAAACAACCACTAAGTCCAACAAGTCAAATATTTTGTACCAGCTATGGATCATTAAAGTTTCCTATGCTAGATTCCCCATTTCTGGCTACACATACAGTAACTCATGTCTTAGAAAAATACCAGTATTTTAGCCAAAATTTGACCACAGCAACAACAACAAAACTGCACCGTAGCCTAATATTTCTCTCCTGTCAGTCAGTGTGACCAAAAAAGAAGCAGATAGTTTCTTCATTGCTTGATTGAGCAGGCCACTCATGCTAAAAACGCTTCACAGGAAGTCGTGGACAGTTAAGAAATGACGATTCAGCTATTATTAACTATTCTCAAACAGTTCTGGTAAAAGCAATGTTTAACAATACAACAAAGGAAGCATGTTAATTGCAAAGAAAAGATGGCTGGGAAACACTCTTCAGTAAACACACTAAAGCACCTAAATATGTGCAGAAAACTGAATATTGCACTGTTGAGATCAGAGAAAGCTGTTACGCTGTAATGTGCACATTAGATTTTATGCATTCAGGCCCCAATTGCACCTTTGTGAGTGTTTCAGTCTCACCATTGCAAAACGTTAAGGTCTCAGAACAAGGCAATGCAGCCAGTCAGGGAAATAAAGTTTAAATTTGCCCCATTTAAACCATCCAAAGAGGTCTCTCCTTCACATGTGACAGTTTCATATTCAGCTGCTCGGTTCTGTGTCGTAGCGAGGAGACACATTGGGTGGTAAAGCTGTCAGACAGTCTGCAATTTAAGAAAAAATGTTGTTGAAATGGGGAAAAATATAAACAAATATAGGAAATGTTCTCTAAAGCTAGCCTGAGTGAGGAATTGCTGCTTCTCTAGACTTTGCCCATCTACACACTTGCTCTGAATCAGCCACATTATAATTCACTGCTCCCAGAGTTTCCCCCCGCCAATCAGCTCCCTGCCTTCCCTGCAATCCCCTCACCTAAGCCCATCTCACCACCTGCACTCCGTCCCCTAGTTTGTATTTAAGTCTGCTACGTTAACATGTGGCCAGCTAGTTTCATGATTTTTAAGATTACTTTTTTGGGGGTTTTCCCTTTATTATAGTGACAATGGATAGACACGAAAGGGGGAGAGAGGTGGGGGATGACATGCAGCAAAGTTAGCCAATCAGAATCCAAAAAATAGCCAAATGAAAATGTAAACATAGGTCGTACTTTTGGCGCAGGTGGAAGTTCTGGCTCGTACTACTGATGTTGGCTGTCCAAACCTCTGTTTTTCACAGTTTACATGCAAATGTGCAAACAAAGTTTTCCAAAATCTAACTCTGGCAGTAGTTTTTAGAAAGACTTGTTTTCAGAGGCAAAATCTTTGTTTGCGTGTAAAAAAACAACAACCAAAAATAACCTTTTGTTTTGTTCTTGTATGATTAGTTTTCGCTTTGCCTGAACATTGAATAAAAGGTTATAAGCACACAAAAAACAAATTAGTTCTTTACATATATCAGGTTTTTTTTGTCAGTTTTTCAGGTATTTGGTCAAAATCTAAAGCTATTTGACCTGATGATGGAGCCAGATGGAAAGTCGGGAGAACAGCAAAGATATTTGCATCATCCTCTGGGCGACATGAATACTTGTACCATATTACATGGCAAACTATCTAACAGTTACTAAGATATTTCACCAAATATTAACAAATGTCAACCGCATGGTGAAAGTATTATCCCCTATGGGGACCACAAGTCGAGATATTTTAGCATGGACCAAAGCGGTGGACCGACATACAGACAGACCATCCAAAACTTTAATGTGTTTGAAAAACAATGAAACATACTGTGAAATCATCACTTTTTTTACTGACACTATAGTTAGATTTTTTTCAAGTATAGAGATGTATGCTGCACAGTCCATTTTAAGCTTGAATGATTAGAGAATGATTTTATTACACGGAGAAACCGCCTCAGAATGATCTGAAAACCCACTCCTCTGTAATAATAGGATCTGTCCGTTAAAGCGGGCTTCAATCCGTGGTTTGGCCACATTTACCGAGTCAGCACATTCTGACTCAATACCTCATTCAAGGATAATTCCTCTGAAAGAGTCAACTTTAAATGGAAAAATAGACTTTTGCACACTCATCCTTCTCGCGCAGAATTCTAAACCCATTTGTCATTACAACAGAGCTGAGGCCAAATCTAAGAGCAAGAGGGATTTTTGAGGGTTGGTTTGTATCACAAGAGACCGATATGTCACTAGATAGAGGATACTTTGGTTGTGTGATAAAAATATTTTTTTACTCATTTAGTAGTATGTCAACTGGGTTTAGGTTTAAAATAATAATTTGAGGGCTAGGTGTGAGTTAAGGATTGTAATGTAGAGTTTACAGTTACTTACAGTTAGTAAGTTAGGTAGTTAGTTAACATCTGAGACCTTGCAACATTTAAGACCTAAAGGAAAGGCTTCACATTTCAGAAGATATGCGTTTTTGCTTTCTTGCCGAGAATTTGACGAAAGATTGATACCACACTGACATCTGTCCATTAAATATGAACTTGGAGCCAAGACAAAGTTAGCTTAGCTTAAAAAAAAAAATGGGGGAAACCGCTAGCCAAGCTTGATGCAGTGCTTAAAAAAAGCTATTTTTTTAAACATTATTTTTTGGGCATTTGTGGCCTTTAAATTTGACAGGCCAGCTGAAGACATAAAAGGGGAGCTAGGGAAGGGAATGACATGCAGCAAAGGGCCACAAACCCCTATATATGGGAGCCCGCTTTACCAACTGAGCTATCTGGGCGCCAAAAGGCCAAGATATTAAGTATACAATCTGTTTCTGAACATAAAACCCTTCTGTAGCACATGCACTGAGGTCTATGGTGCAGCTTATGGTGGATGTTTACCTCATAACCCTACTGTAGGTGGTGAACCCACAACATAGTAAAAGGCTGACATTTGTGGCCTTAATTATCACCATTTTTGCAGCAGGTGAGAGAATGGAAATGGGGGGGCTTCTTCAGCTCCTGTTTATTAATTTGACAGTCCTTCAATTCCAAACTCCCCACTGCAACACCCTAGAACTGCAATGATGGTCTAACACAGATGTCTCCAATCAAGCTCCAACTGAAGGGCCAGTCTGGCCTGCACCAAAATGAAAGAACTTCTGTAGATTTCCACATTAAAATCACCTGTGAGGACAAGAGAGAACTGATCGCCAGTTTCAAAGTCACTCTGCTCCAGCTGCCAATGTAAACCTGTTTCCTCATCCCTTCCCTTGAAGCAAACATAAATTTCAACCTCTGGCGAGGCCATATGCTTTGGTCGTGCTCCCAAACCTGCTTCTTTGCCCTTGTAAATCCTGTGCCAGGCCCTGTTCTTTCAGAAAACCAAACATCAGAGGGTCACAAAGAAAATCTGTCAGAAAGAAAGACAAACACAAAGATGGACGCATCTGCCAGGGAACAAAGAACATCTGCGTTGATGGAAACAGGCATTCCCTTTTCATTGAGAAGCATTGTATGGAAAAGCTTTATTTGGAGGAAGTCATCTTGAGCCATAACTCTGCCCTCGTCCACACAGCAGACAAAACCCAATGAAAAGTGCAGGAGCTGGGGTGAAAGTGGGTTAGCGAACTGCCGGAGTGTTTTAACAGGCTGTATAATGGACTGTGGTTGTCTTTGCTGAGCATCTGTTGGACCTAATGTTTTATAGCCTCATTCTTATTGTATCTCCAGTGAAGCTGAGCAGAGGCCCGAAGAGTCAAGGCAGAACCAACGTCTGCTTGCTTTATTTCCTCCCGTATGGAGATCCAAGTTCCAGCTACAAAAGTCATAAATCTGATCAGTGGGGCTGTGTGTGTGTGTGTGTGTGTGTGTGTGTGTGTGTGTGTGTGTGTGTGTGTGTGTGTGTGTGTGTGTGTGTGTGTGTGTGTGTGTGTGTGTGTGTGTGTGTGTGTGTGCTAGATGATGCTGCTTATGGTAAATTAACTGCACCATTACATCATATGATTATATTCTAGATGTCTTTCCTTAAACCTCAGCCTGACATACAATTTAAATAAAATGTTGGGTGTTCAAACACTTGACCACACAAAATGATTTTGTAATGAAGGATTCACCAATGGACCCACTATAGTCAGGATGATTGAGCATGTATTGATTGTATGATTGATTTTTGAGCATGCATTCTGTATTCTGTAACGGAATACGTTTTGAAAGTATCCTTCCCAACACTGATTGTGGGATACTTGTGCTGGCGTAGTGTCCCGTGTTTAAACTGTGATATTTCATGGGAAATAGTATGCCGTTCACCGACACAATTTCGTACGTACTAAAAAATCTCACATACTGTCTCACTGATCACTAAATAGCATGCTAGTATAGAATTTTGGACGCCAGTCCAGGCTGTTTCCCCATGTGTTTATGCTAAGCTAAGATAAGTGTCTCCTGGCTTTAGCTTTATACTGAAGGGACAGACATGAGAGTGTTATCCATCTTTTCATGTAACTTTTGGAAAAAAACAGTGAATACGCATATTTCCCAAAATGTTGACCTATTCTTTTAAGATTTATGACTACTTTAAACTTCCATGTTCAAAGCCATGTTATTTCATGTTTTGCCCTTTGTTGTCTACTAAGTTAATACAGTAAAACATAAAGCAAGAAGGGAAAATAGCATGTGTACAACCTAACACTTGCTCCATCTTTACAAACTGGTCACGCAACATTATGAATCATAAACTGTATGGCACATAGACTTCAGCAGCACACATTAACCACGTACTGTATAGGTCCATGATTTACAGGGCACACTGGGACAGAGGTCTCAAGAAATGGAATATCTAATGTCTCCATGACTGATGCTTTAATCTGTGGCGAGGCCTCCAGCTTGCAACTTCACCATATAAATCTGAGATACACTGTAGGCCTACAGCCCAGACTGTGAGTTACAGCCTTTTGACCCTCTGTGTTTACATATATATTTATATCAGCAAATTAAGTGTCCCATTAGCGTTTATAATAACTGCTTTATAATCGCTAACACGTCAACAATTTTAGTCTAGCCAACTGTACACAAAGCCAGATGTCATTAAAACAAATAATGATAAAGATAACACCTGCAGGACTGTCATCTGCCAGATGCACTTTTCCAATCTGCCAGCATGTCAACATTAATGCTGTTTTATATACATGCCTCCATTAATTTCACACGGCTGTGAATAGGCAGCCACAGGTGCCTCACAATAACACAAGTTATAGCTTCATATAAAACTGTCAAGTGTGGATTTTAACCATTCCTTCGAAGCTCTTGCATCCTTGAATGTCCCGAATGTCACTGAGATGTATAAGAAGCAACTGCTCAGCTCTTACATTTTTTGCAACTTTTTGCATTGCAAGACAATGTCTTAGATCTGTCTGATTATGTTTTAAAATTGTAAATGAGGCCACGCACTAAATCAGATGTGGCATCTGGTATGTTTACCCTGTCTGGTTAACAAACACATTTTGTGGTTTCCCTTCTGAGAAAGATTAGCATATCTGATAATGAACTTTGCATGTTTACGTCTTAGCAGTTCTGATGAGTATTGTAAAGCCGAGACTGCAATCACACTTATATGCCAGAAATGTAACTGGCACATCTCACTATGAGTGCAGTGCAAATTTAAACTTATCTTGCTGTTACAAACAACAAAATGCTTCATTAGTATCATCAATGTTGTCAGGCTTGTTTTTGGAGGGTGAAACATTCAATTTAATCTTTAAAATATGACATTTCAGAATACTATTTGTCTCATGCGCAACAAAATCCTTAAATAAACAGCATCAGTTTTACAATACTTACAAAATGTATACTATAAATATAGGTCAGAATTCTTTGTTCCAGCCAAGTTTGAGCTGCTCTGCAAGTAAAAGTTTAGAAGGTGTTTTTTTATTCAACACAATGCTGCTTAATGGTTAATAAAAGATAAATGGCATGCAATATTGCAATATCAACAAATTCAAATACATTTTTGCTGAATTGATCAGACAATGTTAGTAACTGCACCTGCTAAAAGTGTAGATGAGGTCATATCTCACAAAGGAAATAGGCTAATGAAATGAATAGACTGTACAGAGCTTATGGGAAAATATGTATGCGGCAATATACATTCCTTATAACTCAAGCAAGAAAGTACACTTGCAGTCTGTATAACAGAATTAAAACAGCTGCTCTCCACACAGTCATGTACTTTTACACATGCTTTTAACTGCACCAACAAATCCAGTGACAACTGCTACATACGCAAAACAAAATGATCTTGAGGTGTATAATCTCTTCAAAATATTTTCTTCGGTAGGAGATATTTTCCCAAATGAGCTGCTAAAATGCTGAGAGACAAAATTAAAATTAAGCACTCAAGAAACATTTTTGTTGAGCATACCAATGGGGCCCGGGGAGGAGCACAACCCCCTTAGGCACCCCGTGGTGCACGAGAGGCCCTCAAAACCACATGATCCACTAATTGACTTCCAGGGCCATCCTGTGGTACAGACAAACTAAGCTACCTCCCAGCGCCTGCCCTTTGCTGCTTCTCTCTCTTTTCTTGTAGCCTATTTGGCTGTCTCTCAAAGGCTGCATCCAAGGCTCCCTGGTGCGCTGTTCAGTGTTTAGGCCTGTACAGCATTGCATTCCTTGAAGAGACCCTCTGTGGAAACTCAATTGAGATCTAGGCTATGTGTGGGCTACTTTATAATTGTAGTGTTCATCTATCCATAAAATAGATAAACAAATAATTTGTGTCACTGTGCATTTTTTTCCCACAACATGGATTATTTTGAGAAGTTTAGAAATCCCAAAACTTACAAGAGGCCATTAAGATATTGAAGTTAACAATTTGGAATGCTGTTTGGACTGGCCAAACCCTCCTCCACAGCGCTGTGGAAGAAAGACTGGCAATGCGAGACTATAGGCTAAATATAATAATAATCAAAAATGTTGGATTGCGCATGCCAAAGAAACCCTGGTCAAGTCATGTCAGCTTTTTTATTAAAACCTCCTGTTATATGAATTATGAATTATATTGACTGTCTGCTGGCCTGAAAACTGAAGGTTACACAAGCACACACCCTGGTGGACAACAGATACATGTACGGTCACGAATCTGAATTGCAGTTCACCGCCAGCACAACAGAGGGCCCATCAGTGTTTTGATGTCATTGAACATTTGTGGTCAAAATAATCGAAGAAGAAAGGGTACCTCAGATGAGGAAAATGGCCGATGTTGAGATGGACGTCGCGTCCAGTAGAATGAATAATGGCAACGAACACGTGTAAGTCATTTAATTTAATATAAGTCGTTCATGATAATAAGGTGAAGGTGCCTTACCCACCCGAAATCCAAAGGGAACTGTTGTGTAAGTTATAGCTGCGGAGGCTAACAGAGTAGCAGCTTCACGTTGTTGCCGGGGCTAACGTTCTTAGCCAACTAGCTAATGTTCGTTAGCTCAGCTAGCTAGCATTAAGTTTCGCTAAACGCTTAGTAAAAGCAGTGCACATCAACAGCAATGTTGTGTATTTACTTCCATGATATGTACCAGTCAGACCACATACAGTCAAACACAGGTATTTGGTCGCATGAAACGATCCTGTAACAAATGTTAGCATAGCTAGAAGCTACCCGATGCCAGTTTCTTTCCTAGGATGGCAAAGGTACTCTCCCTCTGATTGGCTAGTACTCGTTCCCTGCTCTGGTTGGGTTGGTTAGGTTTAGGCAAGATGAGTCGGATTGGTCAGGGTAAGCTAATCAGAGGCAGCTTAGGGCGGGACATGCCTTTGCCGTCAGTTGAATAAGAGAAAAAAAAAGTTAACCGATGATGCTGATTTTGCTAGCTTTAAGGGTAGACACTGCAGGTGAACATGGGAAGTTTGATCTGTAGATATCACAATTAAACTACCCCAGTATAATACTTGCATGAAGAAAATATTTTTGTTGTAACACATTTACTTAAATGTTATATGTTCAAATATGCAAAGAAGGCACTAAACACAAAATGTAGTACAAATGAACACCAAGCTAACATTAAAAATGCTTACATTTTTGATGTCCCCCCCCTCCCCGCTATCTTGAAATAACACGTTATGTAAGCAAAAAAATGCCAAATTAAAAAATGTGTGCATTTGCCTGCAAGATAGTAGCTCCCTTAAGTTTGCTAAGAACGGTTAGCGTATCCGAGCTAATGAAAGGAAATCGTCTTGGCGGTCGTGCTCAGAGGAAGAACGGAAAAGTTCAGTGTATGGTGACAAATGACCATTGTTGCCACACTAATCAACATATTTTTTCTCACTAAAAGTTGCTGCAATTGTTTTTGTTATTGCTCACTGTTTATGCAGTTTATAGCACGTAATCATGGTTCATGCTACCTAAACCACTCGGCTAACTTGTGCCTGTAGTGATGTAAAAGCTGCTTCCTGGGTGATAGCTTTATCTTTATTTTAACCGTGTTAAAATGACTGTAATGCAAGCAATATATTATTTCACAACATATTTGTGCAATGTCTGCCAATTAAGAAATATTTAGAAATACAATGTACATAAAACCACTGCTAATGTATTTTTATTTAAAGTAGCCTTTCAGCTGAGCACTGTAGGGAACAAAGTTGATTCCACCACAGTAAAATAAATTGGTATTTTTGATTATAATATCAAAATTCACCAGTTGGAGGAGATGTACAAGATTTATCTCCTCAATGTTTATTACGGCTACAATTATCGTCATTATCAGTTAGTGCTTTTATTTTTTTCAATTTTATTTTTTTATATTGTTTTATTTATTTTTTTTGTAGAAAGAAACTGTGTTTTATTGTTGATCAATTATCATAACTGATACCTGTTCCACTAAATAAGATGTGGAATCTCATCTGACCAGTATTTCTTCAATACTACAAAGTTTTTGACAATTAATCCTATTAATCACCATATTCTGATTATTTGACTGGTTGTTTAGCAGTACTGTTTAATGTTGTGTGCTTAATATTTAAGACTGTCCTCTGTTAAACAGGAAGCAGGATTTGGAGAGCCATGAAAAAAGTGGAAATGAGGACAGCGGAGACATGTCTGAGGAGGAAGAAGAAGAGGAAGAGGTAGGGGTGGACAACAGCAAGACCTAAATATCTTCAGTGGTATGATGCCATGATTCTGATATAAACTTTCTACCTTAAGTTAAGTTTAACCTAAGCTGTCTAAATAAGTTTGTCTTAAACTGTAGTGGCAGTGGTGTTTGTCTGCACTCCAATAATATTCTGCCCATAAACAACAAATATTGTCAGTCTTATAATAATCTCGTCGTTTGTCACATAGCAAGTAATTCAACAGCAGCAAAACAACTCACATCTAATTTATTTGGAGGTTAATTTCGACGCCTTCATCATATTTTGCTTTTTCGTGAAATAACTTCAATTTCTATGGGAGTTTTATTTATAAATTACCATAACAACAACAACAACACAAACGCGCAAGGGCAGAACTTGTCCGTGACTTGTCACATAATATACCATAAAAAAACTGATGGCCGGGTTAGCTTAGTTGGTAGAGCAGGTGCACATTAAGAGGTTTACTTCTTGATGCAGCGGCCACAGGTTCAACTCGGACCTGCGGCCCTTTGCTGCATATCATTCCCCCTCTCTCTCCCTTTTCATGTCTTCATCTGTCCTGTGGAAATAAAGGCTTAAAAATGTTCAAAAAATAATCTTTAAAAAAGGATTAAAGTTATGGTCACAACATGACATAAACATTATAAATTTAAAAAATGACATAATCTTGCACCTGAAAGAGTTGTCAAGCTGATATGTTGTCTCGTCCTAGGAGGAGGCAGAGACTAATGGCGAGAAGACAGAAGAAGGGTCCAAACATCACAGTAGCAGTGGTAAACACAAGAGGAAAAAACACAAGCATCGTAGTAAGCACAAAAAACACAAGCATGCCTCTGATGAGGACAAGGACCGCAAGCGCAAGCATCGTCACAAACACAGGAAACACAAACGCAAAGAGGGCTCCTCTCCCTCTGCCGCTGCCCTCTTTGCCTCCTCTGGCCACAGAAAAATTGAATCCTCTCCCTCCTCTGGAAATCCAAGTCTGGACGACAGGGCCTTGCTGGAGGACTTGGAGAAACAGAGGGCCATGATCAAAGCTGAGCTGGACAGCCAGTTGATGGAGGGCAAGGTCCAGTCAGGAATGGGCCTGATCCTTCAGGGTTATAACTCTGGATCCGAAGAGGATGGAGAAGCTAGGATCAGAAATGGAGAACAGCGTCCAAGGGGCAGCTCAGGTAAACCCACATCTCCCAGAGGGGGAAAAGGTGGGAAATCTAAACGGGACTCAACAGAGGGCAGTAAGTCCAGTTCCAAGCGTCGTAGTCGGAGTAAGTCTGCGGACAGGCTAGCACAGGCCAAGGAGTCCAAGCCGGACAAGGTGACCAAAACCACCAAGGACACAGCGGCTAAAGACAGAGGGCGGGGCAGAAGCAAGTCGAAAGACCGAAAGCATTCAGACAGCACTGATAGGTCCAAGGAGAGAACCAGGAAGTCCAACTCCCCCACCACCTGGAAAGGAGAGCAGAAAGGCAGCCGCACTGATCGACGTTCCTCTACACAGCGGGATGACAGGCCAAACCAGGAGAGAGGGAGCCGACAGTCCAGATCACCTGGAAGAGAACGGCCAAGTCGCTCGGACGCTGACCGGGACAAACGGCCAGCCAAGTCCCCATCCAAGGACGCTTCGTTGGGGAAAGAGAACCGCTCCCCTCATAAACGAGGGCCTCACAGCCCCATGAGGAAACGCAGCTCTTCCCCTCGACACAGAGATGCCCACCACCCCCCGGCTAGTGCCTCAGACAGGACATCGAAACCGAGCAACTCTCCATCAAGAACAAGGTCTCCCCCCAGGAGAGCCCGCAGTCGCTCACCAGACGCCAGGAGGAGGGATGTTGACAGGCAGGACTCACCACTGAGGTTGGTGAACAGAGCTGTCGTGATTTTTACAACTCATAGTAACATAAGCTGACTGAGACGAATGAGTCAGAGTGAAATGGCACACAAATAATAACCTAAATAAAAGATGTTCAGGGAACAAATGTTCGACAGCGGCCCTTTGCTCTGTGTCATCCCCCATCTTTCTCACACCTTTCCTGTCTAGCCACTGTCACTATCACATACAGGCAAGAGCCCCCAAAAAAATAATCTTTAAAAAAAGAGAAGAAAATGAAATACACATCTTTGATAGCTGCCACTGATGGTCCTTTGTCACAGTAAAGTTTTTTTAATTTAAATGACAAGAATGTCATGTTCAGCTTGTCTGTCCACTCCCCTGATGTTTCTACAGGAAGCGCCCCCGGCCAGATGCAGGGCCAGGCAGAGACCGGTCACGAGAGAACAGTCCCCGGGCAGCCGCTCGCCGCCGGATGAGTCGCTCGCCTCTAAGAAGACGGTCCCTGTCACCACGACGACGGTCCCGCTCTTCGCCCCACAGACGGAGCAGGTCTCCACTGGGACACAGGTGATGGCACTTTTTTTTACTCATCTTCCATTCAGGTTTGGACATTTGTCTCGACTTAAATTCTATGTTTGCAACTTCAAGTAGTATTGTGGAAAGAAAGTTTTTCCGGTTGCAGGGTTTACAAGATAAAAAACTATCCCTCTATGACATCTATGCCTTGCAGGTCTGGGGAGAGAGACAGGTATGGTAGGCTCCGACAGTACCGACGCTCAATGTCCCGCGATCGGGACAGGAGAAGACGACGCAGCAGAGATGAGGACAAGTTCAAGGGCAGCCTATCAGAGGGCATGAAAGTCGACAAGGAATCCTCCGAGGAAGAAGTGTGAGTAGAAGAAAATATCAGCCCCTCTGTTTTCCTGCAGATCATACATTAGAGGCAAATCATAAGCACCAACGATACATAGAGTAGCAGTTTTGATATTGCTTTACAAATGTTATTAAGGCCACATGCACTTCTGTATTTCAAATACCCGGCAACATTAAAGAAAATAGAAACAGCATTTTGTGAAGTTTCCACTCTGATTAAGCATTATTAAAGTCAGTATATGTCATGCAGAGAGCTGATCTAATCATTTCAATCAACTAAAAAAAACATTCAGAAACAGCGAACCCTGACAACTACCAGCTGACTAATATTGGTTTAAGCTTGGTCATGGCAACTGCATATGTATATAATATACATATAACATTGTATTAATATTAATGATGACAATAATAATAATGTGTCTTTTGTTAGTCCCACAAGGGGAAATTACAGTTAATTATTATTATTTATTAATGGCTCAAAGAAAAATCTGTAAAAAGTCTTAAAATTTGGAATGTGATTGGCAATGAGTCAGCCAGTCTGTTGTTGATATATCGCTTCAGAATTCACACATATTGGCCATAATAATAAGGAAATTGTGCATATCCATACTTCTTAATACCTTGTTTGTGTTTGCAGTTTAGAGGACTTTGATGGAGAGGAGGTAGATGAAGAGGCTCTCATTGAACAGCGCCGCCAACAGCGCTTAGCCATTGTCCAGGTCTGTTGACACTTCTGCCTATCCAAACCTGCTGTTTTATTAGTTTCCATATTGGTCTAATGTTGGTAAGCTATAAGTTATCTCATTAGTGCTCTGTGTACCTGGAAACACGTAAAATAACTAATGTACATGGCTTACTATGTTTGAAATGTATTCTTATGGTCACTCTGTTCCTGCCATTGTACAGAAATATAAGGTTGTGAGTGAAGACACCAACATGGGGTCAGAGCCCAGCAGCCCTCAGAGCAGCACACGCAGCCGCTCACCCTCACCTGATGACATCTTGGAGCGAGTAGCAGCGGATGTCAAGGAATATGAACGCGAGAACCTCAACACCTTTGAGGCCAGCATCAAAGCCAAGCACAACCTCATCTCCCAGGAGAAAGACGGTAATGTCTTGTTCAAAATGCTCATGTCTGTTGGCATACAAGGCCAACTGAATGAACAACACGGTCAGGTGTGTGCGCTCTGTAGCTAACTGCCATAGCTAGTGCATAATTGCAAGTGTCAATATGCAATTAATTTCTCTAAAAAATATATTTGTGGAATATTGTGGCAATAATATCTCCAATATATGCACAGGAATTGTACTGATTTCTGTGTAAGTTGGCACGCACATCATTGCCCCTTTTTTCAGTCCTCATGCGGTGAATATTGTTTCTCTCACCATTACCCATCAGTGCTTTTTCCTCCACATCTGCTGGCCAGAAGTATGATCACACTAGTTGCCAAGAGGACACCACTCACGTATGGCTTGACCTCTTCATTAAAGTGGGACGAGGAATAGGTGAAGCACAGACTTAGCTCCATACATGCTATCTCTGGCAGAATGTGGTTAGCTTGACCCAGATAACGACAGAATATTGCGCTCTATCCTCACTTATCATCACTTAAACCTTTGAAATGTAGTTGTGGAAAAGAGACGTGGGTCACTGCATGAGCTCCTATTCATTACTGAAGAGCACAATCTTCTGTGAACATGTAGGAGATCAGAACCTGAACAGCTAAAAGCTCCATCAGGGATAGCAATCACTTTAGTTTTTTCTTGTCTTGAGTCTCTTCTCAGTTTTTATTCTTTTCTTTGATTTTTTTTTTTTTTTATAGGAAACTAAATGCAATTTCTTTGGTGTTCTGACAAAGCGGTTAACCCCAGTTTAATCATGGTCAGTTTATTTCAGATATGGAGGAAGTTCAAAATACCAAGGTGAAAGCTGATTGATGGCTTTTTCGCACTGCCTTTTAAAATAATTAAAAGTGCACTAATATTTCCACTTCCCTGCAGTTTTTGTGGCCACACTGTAATGACAGATTGCCAGTCTATACAAATCTAAAATGGCATTTGGTTGCTGTGGGCAATGCAGAGTTGTGTGATGCAGGGATTTTAATTTTGCTTCTTTCTGTCATGTGTTCATTCAGTTGCTGGCTTGTAATCCAATACCTGGGTGTCTCTGCCACCTGCAGCATGTTTTGATCTCTGCAGAGTATGTGAATCAAACACGTTCCAGATATTCTGTTTTACAACGTGGTGGATGACTAAAAACTCATCCTGTGCTGTTTTATTGTTTTTGTTCATTTCAGGAGCAAACCCAAAGAAGCCTTCAGCCCCCGACATGTTTACAGAATCAGATGACATGTTTGCTGCCGACTTTGATGTGAGTATTTGCTGTTGGGATTTAGGAAGAACAAATGTCAAATTTTGCAGCATACCTGAGCATCCTCTGCATTTTAGTATGTTATTTTCACCAGCTTTTTCTGAAGTTTCAGCAGGGAATAAGATAACAATAGGAAACGCTTTCAGACTGCTAGCAACGGTCATGAGCCAGTGGCCTGATTTTTGTGTTGTTTGGGCAGAGTGCCAGGATGAGAGCAGCAGGAGTAGGGAAGGACTTCAAGGAGAACCCCAACCTCAGGGACAACTGGACTGATGCTGAGGGTTACTACCGTAAGTGCTGCCTTCCTAATCCTTTTATATTCTCAGACAGATGTTTTCTAGAGGCAAGCCTGTGACATGGACTGTCTCAGTGGAAGTGCTCATCATTGTTTGGTTTATGGACTGGAAATTAGGGCTGGGTGAAATGGCCAACATCTTCTATCCTGATAAAGGGTATTTCATATCTCAATAACAATATAATCACGATAGAGCATGTTTTCTGGTCATTCCAAATATAAATAGTCTAAATGAAATAACCACACTAAGCCTATATCGGATAATCCTGTGTGAATTTAACACTTGACAAATGAAAAGTACTGAGTTTTTGTAATGTAGTTAAAAACTTTAGTGCAAATTGAGCATTGGAAGGATCAGAACGTAAATCCAAGTGATGTAGATAAAGCTGTAACAACAGTTTGGCTTCAGGTTTTTTCGGCAGTGTGATATAAACAATATAGGAACATATACGATAGACATTTTAATATCGTTTTGACATTGTATATCAGTAAATATCACCCAGCCTTAATGGAAATGTACCATCACAACTCATTATAAGCAGTGTCTCTTGTCCAGGCATGTCCTGTCCAATTGGTTGTCTACCGTGCCTTATCACAAACAGCTACGTGTGCCTTTGGAGTAACAGCCTTTCTGCTACTAACACCTTTGTGAATTGTGTAAAAATCTAGGGGTGAACATTGGGGAGACACTAGACAAGCGCTATGATGTTTATGGCTACACTGGCCAGGGTGTGTTCAGCAACGTGATCAGAGCCAGGGACACTGCCAGGGCCGGCCAGGAGGTGGCTGTCAAGATCATCCGAAACAATGAGCTCATGTGAGTCGCGCCGTCTTCTTTATCTCATATATGTAAATGACTAAAACATTTTTCCATAAATGTCAAAAATACTCCCCAAACCACAATCCTATGGCTGTTAGATTGAATTTGCATTGATGAACAACATGTATGATTCTTTTGGTCAACAGGCAGAAGACTGGGTTGAAAGAGTTAGAATTTCTTAAGAAGCTGAATGATGCTGATCCTGATGATAAATTCCACTGCCTTCGCCTCTTCAGGCACTTCTATCACAAACAGCATCTTTGTCTGGTCTTTGAGCCTCTCAGGTACTAAAAAAAACAAAACACTACTCATTTCTTCTCATGGTTTGGCACTGCTGTTTGTAGCATTAATGTTATGGCAATGCTTCCTAATTATCGCTGTATTCTCAACTATAGTATGAATTTACGAGAGGTGTTGAAAAAATACGGTAAAGACGTTGGGCTCCACATCAAGGCTGTGCGTTCCTACAGTCAGCAGCTCTTCTTGGCCCTCAAGCTGCTCAAACGATGCAACATACTCCATGCTGACATCAAGCCAGACAATATCCTGGTACGCACCCAATCTTAAAATCAAGTTAATTCAGGTAATAGAATGATGATGGCTTAATGTTGTGTGTACTATCTGTTTTGTCCTTAAAAAGGTGAATGAATCAAAGACCATTTTGAAGCTGTGTGACTTTGGTTCTGCATCCCATGTTGCTGACAACGACATCACACCATACCTAGTCAGCAGATTCTACAGAGCTCCAGAAATCAGTGAGTTGCATTGTTTGTATAAATCTCTAATCTAACTAGGGTTGGGTACCTTTCGCATTTGAACCAATACTAGTCCCAATACCGGTACCCGAAATTTGGTACCCAACGATACTTTCTTTCAGTAATTAAAAAAAAGAAATTCTGTTGTGAAAATAATTCCTAACCTATTTACTTAAAACATTATGTTATTTATTTAGAATGGGTTACCCTGACAGAAATTAAACAAAAATGAAAATTAAACCCCTCCCAAACCTCTCCCTACAACCCATTAAATTGAATAATTATTAATTTCTTACTCGCTGTAACTTTTGTTCTTTTATTTGTATATTATATTTTAGCCTGTTTTATTATCATCATGACCATTTTATATTTTTTTTCAATATTTTTTTTATATTATTATTTTTTTAATATTTTCTGGGGCATTTTAGGCCTTTAATGACAGGACAGCTGAAGAAGTGAAAGGGGAGAAAGCGGGGGAATGACATGCAGCAAAGGTCGGAGTCGAACCCCAGGCCCGCTGCTTTGAGGAGTGAACCTCAATAAATGGGCGCCCACTCTACCAACTGAGCTATCCGGGTGCCCATCATGACCGTTTTTATTGCTCTTTAATGTTTCATGTAAAGCACTTTGAATTGACTTGTTCCTGAAGATGTTGTAGAAATAAAGTCGCCTTGCCTCACAACCTCAGCCTGTCAGTCAGTCCCCAGGGAATAGAAACCACCGTTCTGCCTGCTTGTATAGAGGAAGTGTAACGGCAACAGCTCCGCAACTGCTTTCGGCACGGTTTGATTTTACGTGAACCACTACTCGACGTGATTTGGTCGGTACCGGTTCGGTACCCAACCCTAAATCTAACCATTAGTTGCATTCAAACAGGACCTCGCTCACAATTTCTTTCTGTCTCAGTCATAGGAAAGCCGTACGACTATGGGATTGACATGTGGTCTGTTGGCTGCACTTTATATGAGCTTTACACTGGAAAAATCCTGTTTCCTGGATCTTCCAACAATCATATGATCAAACTAGCTATGGACCTCAAGGGCAAGATGCCCAACAAGGTAAAATTGCATCATGAAATGTCAGTTATTGTTTCCCTTTCCAAAGAAAAAAAGAGTCATGTTGATGTTCTATGCAATGTTCAAGACGTTTTGGCTGATGCAATATCGTGATTTTCTTTCCTCAGATGATCCGTAAAGGCTCGTTCAAAGACCAGCACTTCGATCAGAATTTAAACTTCCTGTACATTGAAGTAGACAAAGTGACAGAAAGGGTAAAGTGGTCCATATTTCTTCCACAGCACATTTTCACATAATGAAAGTGATTTTTTTAATAACAAACATGAATTGTTATTTTATTGGCTGTTCTGATCTTGCCAGCGGTATTTGCTACATACTGAAAAGTAGTTTCAATGACTATTCTAAACACATCCTGTCATTTCTGCACCATCAGGAGAAGGTGACGGTGATGAGCACCATCAACTCCACCAAAGACCTGCTGACTGACATGATAGGAGGCCAGCGACTGCCTGAGGACCAGAGGAAGAAAGTGATGCAGCTGAAGGACCTGCTGGATGGCACGCTGATGCTGGACCCAGCCAAACGCATCAGCATCAACCAGGCCCTGCAGCACCCCTTTATCCAGGAGAAGATCTGACACCCTGAACGTCACACACTCCCAGAGCTGGCAAAGAACCAACCACTAAACCAGCTCTGACAGGAACTTTGCAGTGAGGCAGCCAACCCACAGGCAGGATTTTTAGTTCTTCCTCAATTTATTCTTTTTGTTTATGGATACATAATTGTGTTTTATTGTAAATAGATCATTGAAATGGTAGCCATTCTTGAAGACATTGATTTTGCGATTCATCATTGTAAACTTTCCCTCATACTTGGCAATGCAGTTATGGACTATATATTTTTTTTTTTAATTGAACTGGCATTGGAGTGACAGATGTTTAAGAGAAAGATATAATTCCTGTAAATACTGTATGTCGATTGCATTAACAATCTCAAGCATCGGAAGGTTGAGTTTTGTTGTAGTTGCAGATGACTAAATACATCAGTTGTTTTTTAACCACAAATGTCATTGTGGGGCAATGCATGCTTTTGAATGTGCACCCTTTGTGCTCTGGATTTCTGTGGTGCAGGCCTGTGTAAATGCTCTGTATGTACATCAGTGTCCCACATGTGATGGCAACCCCCC
>NC_045754.1:8580614-8591286 GCF_008692095.1 Etheostoma spectabile
CCCCCCACCCCTAACCAAGGCTTCAAGCCACAGACGCTTGAGCAGAAGGATTAGATGCATATTATGTACTCCTTGAACAGGATTTGTTTCTTTCAAAGCAGGTAGTCATTGTTTTCTGTTGCTGGACATTTCCATGTTTTTTTACCTTCCTCCCCCTCCAGCACTCTGGCTAGGTCCTGGCTCTTAAGGCTCTCACACTCAAGTGCCTCCTGTATGAGCCTAGTGTGTTAAAACACCCAACAATGCAGGCCTATTGAAACCACACCTGTGACCCGCCTCTCCCATTGTTGTGTATATAGTCCATAGTTACTGTCATTTCATGTGTGATTAATTTGTTAGTTTTTTTCCATCAAGTGGTAAAAACAATTTGTGATTTCAATAAAGAATAGTTGTGGAAACGCTGATGAAAGAGCACCTTCAGTATAAGACAACTTTTAGTAATAAAATGTTTCCTATTGTATACAAACCCCCTTTCTTCATTTAATCTCTAACATGTTGGCATGATGAATAGCCTGACGTGATGTACCTGTACATCCTGCTGTAAAATTGTTGAAAGTGTTTGTTAGGAAGCGAAAGTTATGAAAAGTGTACAGATTTCAACACTGGCTGTTGTCAAAAATTGACTTTTTTATGTTCGTACCCAACTAAGTGCAGTCCAAAGAAGGCACAAAAGTAAAATGGGCAATTGCTGCAGCATCAGAGCATTGAAGTAAAAACCGTCAATTTTTTTTTGCCAGTTAGTGCAATTTACCTGCCTGATATCAGAGAGAATTTTTGACTCGTTGCACTCTGGAGTGGGTGGATTCAAAGGTCTGGACCCAGGCAAACAATTTACAGCTCTCATGCTCCATCTCTGCAGTGGAAACGGTGCCCTTCATTTCTGTTGAATGATTATGTTGAGCTGCTAAAACGTATCATGGATAGTTCTCTGTCGAAGCGCTCTGTTTGTATGAAAAACATTAAAAGAACTTCTGACATGAGCTGATGGGATGTCAGCCTGTAATTGTGGGTACATGTGGGCTACAGTGGCATAACTACTGGTAAAAAATTCAGTGTGAATGAGCAGGGATAACGATACCTACTGACTTTAATCTTAACTCAGACATGACTGCTATTAATGTGAATGTGTAACCAAACATGTTTTTTTAATCATGTTATCAAATTCATAAGGATGAAATTCAAACTGCATAGCGCACGCCTTACAATGCAGTTGTAGTTTCTTGAAATGATCAGAAGAGGGCATCACAAGCCCTGGATATTCTCTGTGAATTAAGTCACTGATGATGACTGGTCTTGGAACTTTTATTTTTTATAACAGGAGTATATTACCAAACAAAATGTAAAGTTACATCAAGCCAAATGTTTATTTACTGTATTTTTATCAAGTTGCATTACATGTTTTCTTTTGGATGTGGTCTGACGAGGAAATCAGTATGATTTATAGTAATAAAAGGAGTGTGTTGTCTCCATAAAGACATAACTCAAACCAAGTTTCATATATTATCAAAATCAGCATATTATAAAGAAGAAAAGAGACTTAAAATATAATTTCTTTTTAATGTCTTTTTTTCATTTTTTTTATTAAAACCATACAAACATTTGTAGTCAGTTATAAAAGAGCGAAGTGGCTCTTCTGGCGGGGCCGCAGTGCTGGGCACTTGAAGCTCCGCTCTAAGCCAGATCTGCCTGGCCTTTACCCAGGGCCTGGGAATCCCTGCTCTCAAAGTCAATTCTTTATTGGCCCCAGGATATTCCCCATTTCCTCTGCTAAACCTAATGAAAGAGTATTGTATTTACACATTATATATAAAAGAGCACAATAAATGTGGGGAAAAAAGTAGAATGCATTTCGCAAATCTTAACTTTTCTGATAGTCAGACTTTTATTATATAAATGTTCTATCGTTTTATCTTTTTTCAGGTCTCACAAGACACTTTACATGTTTATTTTTTATTCATTTTTCATTCACAATGGAAGATTGGCAGTGATCTTTCTCTTTACCGACAGGACGTATAAGGCACATACCTCAGTGTAATTTCCTTCTTTCAAAGGAAATGATTTCTACTTCTTTGAAGAAAAAATACGCCATCAATGCACAGCTACAAAAATGACAAAAAATACAAAAGGACAGTAAAACAATTTTTTCCTCATTGCTTTGACGTTGGATAAAAGGTAAACTACTCAATATTCTGTGTTCAGTCACATCAGACTGCAAGGCAATACTAACACTGTTGACAAAGTCACTGCGATACTTGATGGCAGTACACATTCTGAATTTAAGAGCTTTGGAAAAAATAATACAGATGATTTCCTATAAAAACAAAACATCACTTTACAGTATGTATCATTATGAGAGGGAAATTCATGTGCTGTGGACCACTGTTGGTCATTAAGACAGATTAAAAACATAATATCTATTTATGTTAGCATACATAAAGCACCAAATGGGACCTTTGATCATCAAGGATGAAAGTATGTCCGTTTTCATATCAGCTCCGAACAGCCGTGCAATCCAACGTCAATAATCAGATTATCACAAACAGAATATAAAAACACTGTTATATACACTTGTGAGTACCTTACCAGACTAACTAAATCAAGCCATTTAGATATCAAGGAGACGACTATCTACGGTGCCTTGAAGACTCGAATGTGTTCGATACCATACCGCAGTTACAGTTACTCTTGACAAAAACACCACTTGGTAAAACTTGTTAAAAGCACTGAAACATTTACAGATTCACAAAAGTAACATACAAAACAAAATGACAACAAATGTAAATACACCACTTATTCAAACCTATGATATATAAAGTTATCATCAAGGCCTTTTAAATGACCCATGTCTGACCTGCTGCGGCTTCGTACCTGGGGGATCAGAACGGTAGATACTTGGCACACGGGCTAGTCTATGCACGTGTATGGACAGTGTTCATGTTTAACCTTGAATACATGCATTTTTACTGACAGCGTGTACAGCAAAAACAGTGGTAATACACCGAATACTGTTTTAAAGAAGTGATCGTTTGCTCACCATCACATAGAAATACAAAGAGAAGAGCTTCCAAAAATAGCCTACATTCCAGAAAAGGAATACAACCATTTATCTATACATACTTTTGACACATCCCCTTTCTGTGTGGGATGACTTTTTTACAAAATAAATGGGTTTTACAACTCCCTGTTCCAGAACATTAAAAGTACATAATAAAGTTCTCATAATTGCCACTTTGGTCTTAAAATCTTCACATACACCAGAGTTTTTCTCTTTCTTTTTTCCATTTTTACTAAGGGAGGAGAAAGCAGAAAGAAAGAGAGAGACAGAGATAGAGCAGCTACTGCATGATAGCCAGGAACTTGCTCTCCTCAGCCAGTGTGGTGAGTAGAGAGCTCATGTCTCCGATCGCCATGTTTTTTAGGCCGGGGGCCACACTGTGGAAGGTCGCGGATGCTCGAGGTGTGGTCAGGCGTGATGAGGTCCTGGACAGTCCCTGGAAGATGGAGGGACTCAACACCCCTGATACCAGGCTACCCTGGTCATAGCCATCCTCCAGCATGACACCAAAGTCCAGACTTACCCCCTCATCTAATATACCTGGCACATTGCCATCCACTGTGCTGGTCACCTGGTCTGCACCAGGGGAAAGAAGGCTACCCGAGTTCCCGCTGCCACCGCCTTGTCCCACAGACTCTGCCATGGAGTCCAGCAAACACTGGTCCTCCAGGACAGGGAACGAGGAGGCCTTGAGATCCGCTGGTTCGTACGAGAGGCAGTCGCCAAAGCCCTGCTCTAAGTACCCATGGTCTGTGGCCTCCAGTTTTAGCACAGATACCTGATGTGCAAGGGAGCAATGATCCCCACTTCTCTGCAGTTGTTGCTGCTGGTTAAGACTAGCCTGGATTTCACCGGAGTTCTCAAGATTGAGGTACTGCTGGGTCCTGACACAGTTCCTGTAACTGTTGTTCGGTGGGCGAGGGACATGCACCTGCCGGTTGTGATGAAGCGCAGTTCCCTGGGAGAGGCTGGGGAGGTTGTCCATGGAGGCCCTGGTAAGGATTAGGTTGTTCCCGATCTGGCAAGAGGTGCTACTGTTGTGGTTCGGTTGGAAGTGGCTCTGCTTTTGAGGTCCATTTGAGGCCTGCTGTTTGGAGGCCTGTGGAAGATGCCCTTCAATGATCTGGGAGTAGTTAGGCCTTCCAAAGGTGTTTGAAGAGTTGTGAGCAGTAACTCTCATCTCCATGCAGGAGTTAGGCGATGTCTCTAGCTTCACCCCAGGGTTGTCACAGCAAGCACTTTGAGACTCATTAGCCTGGGCACAACTGTTCTGGAAATCAGAGGGCACTTGCTGCTGAACCACCATGTTTCCAAACCTGCCAAAAGGTGCAGATGCCGGTCCAAATTCTGTGCCCGACCACTTTCCACACTGTGTCTGGTGGTTTTGTTCCCTCTGAGGAGACCTGTCAACACTCCCTGAGCTCACTTCATTCCACTGGATGGGAAGCTGGATGGGGCCCGTCCGCTCGGCTGCCTGATGCGGCTGGAGATTTTGGGGCCCAGGGAATGCCATATTCAACCCCGAAGTCTGGATCTGTTCAATCTCCTCCATAGATGGAAGGGAGGTGTCCCTCTGGCTAGAAGCTATTTGGTCCTCAATGTGCATGTAGGAGCCACCATCCACCTGAACCTGGGAGTGGAGATACTGCACCAGGTCATCTGGTAGTATATCCTCATCCTCGAGCGACAGACCAGCCTCCCCGTCATCCTCCATGGCCAGGGCTTCTAAGGCTGCGTGTTCTGCGATGCTAGGAGTGTACGGTGAGTGCTGCAGGCCTCTCTGCAGGTTGCCCTCTGAGCGTGTGTAGTTCTGTAGGCTAAAGCTGCGAGTTTCAGGTGTAGAATAATGAGACAAAGGTGGGAGAGGGTGTAGGTTGTTAAGGCTGTTGAAGCGTTGTACTGGGGGCAGACCGCAAACATCCCGAGCCTGCGTCCGCACTGGGTCACTGGCCCTCCGGTTCCCGTTCAGTGGCCCCTCGCCAGGATAGAGGATCCTCCTCCTTTGACCTGCATGTCCCATGTACCCATTCGTATACCCGTTGGTGCCATCACTGCAGCATTGTGGCCTGACCAGAGGCGGCAAAGAGTGGTTGCTACCACCCTCATCCATCATGGCCATGCGAGTCTTCAAGCTCATGCGCTCCATGTTGGGAAGAGGCGTGGGAGGTGGGCCGCCAGTTGCTGCTGCATACTTGGCTTTTAGGTGGTAGTGCTGTGCTGGGGTTAAAGTGAGCATCCCCCGTGATCCCCCTCCTCCCCCCATACCAACTCCTCCTACACCTCCACAGCCCCCACCAGAGAGTATCCCCCCACCCCCTCCTCCTGTCCCACCTCCATAGTGGCTTGCCTCGCTGGACCGGCGGGAGGCATCAGTGGAGATGGGGTCGTAAGAGTCAGTGGAGCTAAGGTTGTGGAGGCGGCGGTGGTGGCCGGCTGCCATCGTACCCTCACTCTGGGAAGCCTGGCTGGAGCGTCGACTGGAGAAGCAGGGGGAGATGCCTGAGGAGCGCCGACTGCTGCTCAGGTAGGCTGAACTGGTGGCGCTACCACTGCTGTCACGCCGGTCTCGGAGAAAATTGAGCACTGTTAGCTCTGTGCTGCTTAGCTCAGCATGAGCAGGTGGCTGAGGAGCAGACACCCCCCACTGCCTGCCCAGACAGGATCCTGGGGAGGAACACAGAAAGAGAAAAAGGAATGAGAACAGTTGAAAAGTAAACAAGGATATTAAGTGGTGAAAGTGAGATTACAGGAGGATGAGAGAGAAAAAGCCAAATTATTTAAATGTAAGTGCGGAGAGATCCCTCAAACAGATGTAGCCATCGACAACAGGCAGCACTTGGCCATGAAACACTGTTACATGCTATTTTCTCTGATATGATATACGGCTTGATATTGTTCTGATACCATTTTCCAGCGGAACAGTACATTTTAAGCATTTGTTTTGCCTGAATGCTTCATCCAAAATGGGCAAGATGGAATTCAGGATAATTTACGTGCGTGATTTATACCTGCATTTGTGGTGATGTGTAAATTCTGTGTACAGGTGCTTCTTAACAGTAAAAATGCCCACACAAGCTCAACCACAAAAAAAGGATACTACATGCTGCCGTGAATTTGTGAGGGTTGTTTACTTTGGTAAAGGGTTTTAATAGCATTTAGAAAAAGGTTGGATCTCAAATTCCAAACAAATGTTTAAAAGATTAAACTTACCCTTCCCCAGGATGTTGGGTAGTGTGGAAACTTTTGGGGGCGGTGTAGGGGACAGGGGCCCCGGCCTGGGCAGCGCTCCATTCACCTGCTTTAGCCTCTCCATCTTGATGTGCTCCATCCAGCGCAGGGGGCGGCCTATACTTCGCCTCGCCTGCAGGGTCAGCATGGCCGCCGTTGCCGTGGAGACTGTGGAGTCCATGATGGGAGCTGGCTCCCCCTCACACTCCTCCTCCACCTCCTCTTCGTTTTCCTCTTTCCCCTCGTCCTCCTCCAGCCCCTCCCCTGGCGAGCGTCCCGCGCTCACAGCAAGCTGGACTCCACCGCTGGGATAGGTGCTGACGGGGGACTGGTCACTGCTGCATGTAGACTGACCGCCAGGGCTTGGCTGAGACGTCTGACAAACCAGACAAGAAGAAAATATTGAGAGAAGGGAGGGAAGAAAGAAAAGTGTATTTCAGGAAACACAAGGGTAGATAAGCAGTGTCATATGTCACAAACAATGATACAATGTAAACTTTTGAAAGATGTATTCCATATAACATTAGACAATGATCATAAAAAAATGAAAGGCCATTATGAAAGATAACTGCATTCATGTGTTCATGTAATCATCTTGCAAATTGTTGCAGTTTGAGCTGGTCGTCCAAACTACAGAACCAACTGCTGCATTTATCGTTTTAGAAAAAAAGAGGTGTTTGGAAGACATTGCTTTGTACATTATTGGGGCATGAGTAATGCCTCCCCCCCTGAGCCAGTCAGGACAAACACACACACACACACACACACACACACACACACACACACACTCACACATACACAAAAAAAAAGAGGAATCATGTTTTGGGTTTTTCAGAGGATAGGCAAATAGGATAAAGGCCTCTTGTGAGAACGGCTAGAGCCTAATTAGGTTGTTTACTGAATTTTAGAAACTATGTTGCACTGAGGAATAATGGAATTACTTTTTTGGCATCAAGTGTCAACAGTGTTTAGAGGGTACTGTTGAATAAATGTGGCTGCACAATGAAGCCCTGGGCAGTGTGAGGCATACTTTCAGTGCCCTCAGAGTCCTGCCCAAAGGCACGGACATTGCTCAATAAAAATGCCTTGGCTTTGGTAAATATCATTGCCACTCTTGAAAGTGTTGTAAATTGACAGGGATATATATATTTTTTTGTGAATGTCAGGGATGAGGAAAACCTACAATGAGAACAAATCTGCTGTGTTTTGGGTGAAAGTCAAGCAGTTGTGATGGGACGAAAAAAGACAATAAACAGACAATAAAACGATGAGCAAGACGGGAAAAACTGTGAGACTCGGAAAGAATGTTACAATGTGAAGGGATACCTATCTCACCTGATTACCCACTGTCCTTAGAAAGGGAAGGAGAGAAATGCCGAAGCATTGGATAGGAAGAAAAATGTACTCATTAGAAGAATTCAGTGTTAATTTGCATGCTTCCCAATTCAATGTTAAGTCACTAAATAATATGCAATTAAACTAACAATGTTAAAGTGAAGGAATTAGTGGTAAAAGTATAAGAAAAGAATCAATATAAATGTAAAGGTGTGTGTGTCAGCCTTAAATAAAGTCTTACCATAGGCTTCTCTGTCTTGATAGACTTGACCTGCAGACATTCATCCTGTTTTGAGGTAGCATGGTTGTACTCCCTTTGGTCCGTATACCCGCCCAGGGGCAGTTGCCCTGGTGACCGGCCCTGGCCGTTGCCCCCAGGCTCCCTTTGGGGCGGAGGACGCGGGTAATCTCCACGCTGTTTCTTGGTGACGTGAGCCTCCGGCCCGTGCACTGTCTTCACATGTTTGCGTAAGGAGCTCGGGTCCGTATAGCGTTTGGTGCAGCCTGGGATTTTACACACATACGGTTTCTGAGAATGAAATGAGAAAGACGAGCTGTGAGAAACACAATGCTTGTCAACACCACATGCAAGCAGCAAAGTTGAACGAGCATACTGTGACTGTCTGAAAAAAAAGATGTGTGTCAGTACCTCATTTGAGTGTGTGCGATTCTGATGTTTGGCCCGGTCTGAGGCATTGGAAAAAGCCTTGTTGCAGCCTTCATGTTCACACACATAAGGTTTCTCTCCGGTGTGCGAGCGTAAGTGAGTTTTCAGGTTTTCCAGACGGGAGTAGGCCTTGGCACAGCCCTCAAACTGCAGGAAGAGAGAGAAAAGAGGAAGAGGACATCATTCATACAGACTGAATCTCATGTTATCGGGTTATATGTAGAATAGTTTGTCATTTGCAAATAGGAGTTTCCTTACTGTGCACTTGTGAGGTTTTTCCCCAGTATGTCTGCGCATGTGGACCACCAGCATGTATTGTGCCTTGAAGGGCTTCTGCTCTCGAGAACATTCTTCCCACCGACACACAAACTCCTTTTTCTCCCCATGGATGTGGTCGTTGTTGATGTGCTATAAAGGAAGATGACAGAACTTTAACCAAAGCAATCAAAGTTTTATTATAAGCTAAGTAGTATAATGTAATCTTGCCTTGAATTGATTTGTTGTTTAGCTGGAGGAATTCTTGCTCTGCAGCATAAGAGACAAATATAATATATTCTCTTTCCTGTTTTTCATTTCTTTTTTACATGGTGCTATCTCTCTTTTATTTCTTTTATCTCATTTCTCTTAACTCTTTCCTCCCTTCCTCTTTATCTGCCTCACTCTGTTGACTCGAGAGTCTCAGTGTCCGATCCCAGCAGGATTTTCAAATAAAACCCTGTCACTTTCGCATCACATTGGGGCCCTCTCCCCTCCATGACAAATGCTGACAGTTGTGCTGCCGTGGCAACTTCCAATCTGAGGCTTAGGCAGGAGGGGAGGTGGGAGGTGAGGAGATACAGCGAGACATCAAAAGTCATGGCATCTGAAATGCGAAGGCTTTCAAACTCCAGCCAAGCATTATATCTGTGAGCACCACCTTTCTCTTGCTCCATCCCCTTCTTTCTCTCTTCCCTCTTTATTTTCTTTTTCTCACTAACTATCCTGTAAGAGGTGGATGTTACAGAGGAATGGACCCTCTAGGGACAAAGTCAACATCTGGCTCAACACTGTGGTGGCCTCTGAAGTGCCTTTCAGGGAGCAATTTAAACCCAGGGAGACAGACACAATATCCTGACCAAAAGAAACCGGTATTATTACATTCCTGAGCAGCCGAGAAGAGTCGTTTTACCTTGGGGGTGAATGAAGAGGGACAGATGAAAACAGGAGAGAAGGAAGGGAGATAAATAGAGACTTGACTTTAAATGCTCTTAAATGTCTGGGGAAAACATGCTTTCTTTGAGCACTTACTCGCAAGATTGTGGACCTATAAAACATAAAGCACCAAAGCAAATAAAGAATCCAGGGCCAGTTCCCCTTCCGGGCATGACACTGCTGTGACAATGGCATCTTTGTACCTTCCCTGCGCTCTGCCCACTGGCCAGATCATGACCCCACATATCATCATAACATGACATCCAACAGAAACCGCCCTATTTTCAATCTACCTCTAAGACATGTTGAACCCGAGTCGGCCACTGCACACTTCTCAGTAATACTGAAGGGGGAGTATCGACAAATGAGTCAGCGCAGTAACAGCAGGGTGCGACAGCAAAAGCAAAGAGTAAAATGTACATTAATATATCTGCAAAGGACCTCCATTATTCTCACTTGACATTTTTTTAATTCTAAAGTGACAAAACAAGACTAATTCCACAGAAGATGATTGGGGTCTGGATGACCACAGACGTTAGTGAAGTTTCCCCAAGATTGATCTCCTCCCCACCTCGGTCTGAGCCTCGGAAAACCTGACTCGTCTTCTCTTTTTCTTCTCTGTGAGGGAATCCCTGTGGCAAGCAATCGGTCTGTTGGAAGCAGCATTCAATATCCCCCGGCTGAGAGCGATGGGAGAGCACCATGGTGTTGGATCACGGGGGTGGCTGGCACAACACCAGTGCATGCACGCACTTACACACTCACACGGACACACACTTGCGCCGTGTTTGTACAAATGAAGGAGGTCGTTGACGGGTGTGATGCATGAGCCTCTGAGCTGACAGAGAGGGGGACAGACAGCACGGGGAGAGGGGCTGCCGAGAAACTTAATGGCATGATCTAATGGCAATTCTTATTGAATCAATAATCTCCATGCTGAGCAGACAGGCCACGTCGACCGGCTAAATCGACAAACAGGTGCTGATAGCAGTGGCACGGCAGGTTATTCATCTTCCCCCTGCCAGCTTATCGGCCAACAACTGTAAAAACGCCACCAAGATGGATTTAGAGGGGAGTCGCACGACAGGGAGCGTCGGGGACATGGACACAGGGGACACTGAAGATGTGTGTGTGACGTAAGAGAGGTGCGTGTGCACACACACACACACACACACACACACACACACACACCCCCC
>NC_045754.1:8591296-8591839 GCF_008692095.1 Etheostoma spectabile
ACACACACACACACACACAGGTGCAGTTTTCCTGGTCCAGACCCCTGCTGCTTGGGTGCATGGCAAACACATCCATAAGCATAAATAGCATGAAAACACACAAACACTTTTACACTTGGATTGTATGTTTTCTAAAAAAAATAAAACCTCTGATTTAAAATTATTTTTAATGCAAACGTTCAAACCCATCTCTGGATTACTGTAATACACAGAATCCTATCTCATTTTTTGTTGTTGCTATTTCTCAGCATTTGCCCACTCCAGTATCCATCTCCATGTCTCCTTATCAAACTCTCTCTGGGACATAGCCCTCATGCATTAGAATGCAAGCGTGCATGAAAAGAGGGCCTGTTTACAAGGCAATTTCCCTAAGCTGAGGGACCCGCAACACCGTTTAGCTTTATCAAACACCGCCTAATAAATCATATGCTCTTTTATGATGTCAGTTGCTGAAGTGCTTTGTGTAAAGAGAGGGAAAAAAGAGCATGAAAAAGGCAAATAAGGGAGGGAAGGAGGAGGGAGGAAGTAAAAGTGTGGGGGGGG
>NC_045754.1:8591849-8601028 GCF_008692095.1 Etheostoma spectabile
GGAGGAGGAAGGACAAGAGTAAGTGAGAGTGAGCGAGCAGGGGGCAGGGAGCTAGAATTGGCATGTGTAATTCAGCACAGTCTTTTCATCTTAGAGTAAGATACTCTTGACAGATAAGGGGCCTAATCCTTCTCCTGATCAAAAAAAATCTGCATTTTACCAATTAAAAGCCTGCGCCAGCAGCCAGATGGGGGGGGCTGCCTTCAGACTGTGCCCGCGTTTATCTCCCTTTAACACCGGGGAGGCACACAGCAGCCGCCTTAACAAGGCTGCACACAGGGAGAGCCAGCTCCCCATCTAAGAACAGGGACATCACAGCGCCACCTATGTAGGTGACCTGGAAGGGGATGGTTAGACTGTGGAGGGTGGGAAAGACCTGATGAGCTGCGAGAACACACACATACAGACCACCAACCCCATCAGACACCCCCCACATATAGTCTTAAACCTCCTCAGAAATGTCTGTTAGCAGGCAATGACAATGACACATCAGAACCTGAAGTCTCAAGTTCAGCAGGTCAGCAAGTGTTCAAGGAATAAGACAAATTATATTTCAAATATAATTTCTGAAGAATGTGATGAAAAAAAATAATAATAATAATGCTGATTCAAATTTGGTCACCTTTTAGTCACCTGGCTTGCATGAATGTTTTCATCATACAAGGGCACTGAAAAGCCATCGCTCCCTTGTAGAGTTCTCCACGGTGAAGTATCAGTAATAGATCAATGAGAATATAATAAAAAAGATTGTTGAGCCAGGCCATATTAGTGAATTATGGGAGTGAGGGGTTGGCATCTCCGGCGACAAAACCAGGCGTAAAAAAGCCCACTTCAAGAGAGACATTAAAGAAGCCACCAGGCCTTATCTCTAAAAGTACTCCCTTCAAGGGGGAAAGAGGGGAGGGAGAGAAAATGAAAGCAAAAATGAGAGAGGGAGAGGTTCATGCCCAAAAATGGGAATGCAGAATGTGGAGCTGTGTGGAGAGGGAGATGGAGAGGTATGGAGAGTTGAAATGTAATAAATGAAATAAATAGAGAAAACTAAAATTGACACCCGCCTCGCTTTTGCTGACTGGGTAGGCCAGATAAGTGAGCTAAATTGCATAGATCTGATGTTTATCTTATCGGCTGCACCGAGAGCGCTTAAACGCAGATGATAAAGGAACGCCGTGGCATGTCGTGCTGAGAGCAAGCTTGAGAGTGTAAAAATATGCATGAAGAGCGCGGCAGGCATGCTTTTGAACAAGGTGGAAAGTGATGAGGGTGGTGTGAAGGCTTAATTCTAAAATTAGGCCAGCCACAAAGAAAATGGGATATTTGAATTAGTGCAGCTGTTATTTAAAAAAAAAACACATTTATTTTATGACTTGGATTGTCAAACCAGCACACACTTTTTTCAATCACTCAATATGAATCTATGTAAAAACTTTGTGCAAACGCTGGTGGTTAAATTGGATAAAAGTGGTGTTTTTTTCTTCATCGTTTTTTTTTTTAATCCAAAGCCATTTGAGAAGACAAGTACAAGGGGGAAGGGACGCTCCATTGTTTGGTTATATGGAACCCCCCCCACCCCCAAACCCCTCGCAGTGTGTGAGGAGAGCCACTGTGGTCCAAATTCTGTACTTATCCTATTACTGAGGGAGGTGGGGGTGCAGAGAGATAAGAGCATTTTCTCGTCCGCTTTGCTGAATTAGAGGGCACGGATTCTGTAGGCAAAGACTTTTATTGGCATCTCTCTGCATATCTGCATGTGCATAGAAAATGAGAAATAAAATGCAATATCAGAAAGTCAAATTGCAGAGAAAAAAAAAAACAATTCCAAGATGGAAAAAAAGTGGAAAACTAATCAGGATTTGGTTGGTGTCTGTCTACACGGCAATCTGATAGTAAGTGCAGCTTGGCAAGGTTCGGTTGGGGATTGTATGTGGAGGGATGAGTGGACATTGTTTTTCTCAGAAGGCCACCTGGTGTGACTACAGTAGGGGGAGGATGTGAGCAAGCTTTTCGTCTATTAAGAAGCCATCCTCCCTTCCTCTCCCACCACCTAAACTCATCCCGCCTCCTGAAACAGGGGCAAGAAGTTGTCAAGATTCTCAACCTTTGAGCCGAGCCCTTCAAACACGGGAGGCAGCCCATTCCGCGCTGAGGATATCAATTATAGATAGGGGTTACCACCGCGGCTGAGGATTGCAATGTCAAGTTGGCAAATAGACAGCTGTGGAGAGCTAAGGATCTTTCTATCAGATGTGTGGTGATGTGTGTTTCATGTGCGTGTGTGTGTGTGTGTGTGTGTGTGTGTACACTCTACCGTCCCTTGTTCACAGCATCATATTGGTGTATTTTTACCACTTCTCCAACATCAGAGTGCTTTCTCTCAGTAGGGGGACAGGTGAGAGGTTCACAAGCCGCGAAAGAGCAGCAGAGCTAATGGTGTCAGTGTAAAGAGTGGGGGGTGAGGCGACCATAATGTCATTAATATTTAGCTCAACAGTGAACCCTTGGGCGCCTTACGATGAGAGGCGTCCATCTCCCGTGGCTGTGTGAGTGTTCTGATAACAGACAGGAGGAAGGCCGGTCCAGCGCTGGTCCCATCCTGACTCTGGAAGGGCTTAACCCGCCAAATCAGTTAGCACCGTTTAGCTGTGAGATGTGCTCTCCAGCTTCTGAGCCCATTTCCACCATCCCTGGATCCAATCAGGAATCCAGCAGCAGTATCAGTCAACGCTTGCAGCTCTGACTCTACTGTTGGTTTGCTGCTGCACAGGGGTTGTGGCTTGATAGGAGGCATTGTGCAAAATAGCACAGCTGCAGTTGATGTTGCTGGGATCTACTGAGCTTGAGGAAAGAAAACTCTCACGGCATATAAACTAAGAAACATTGTAGTTTTGGTGAATGTTTTCTGAGCCGCAACGGGAAAGCTTTTTATGTAAGTCTTCACCCATCTTACAGTTGTAAACACCCTGTCGTGTCTTCCTGTTTTTCTACAAGAAACTCTGTTCCTGGAGAACAACTGGGGTCCAGTGGGATCACTTCTCTGGCAACAGGAAATAGTGAAATACAAACCATCTGCAAAACAGCAGCAAGCAAGTAATTATTTCGGAAATGTTGTCCCTTTCTGTTTAAATCATTAAAAAAAACATTCTGTGCACAATTCACAGAATTTCTGGATGTCAACATTTCTCATCTGCCATTTGGAGTTGTACAGAAATGCTCGGGGCAGCTTCACGTTGACGAGTGTTGTGTGCTGGAGTTAGATTTCGAAATAAGCAGCTTGTGCCACTGTTTTTTAAATGTGCGACACTCACTTGTACTAGTTGCTCCTGTGTGTCAAACTCGCGGCAACAGTTCTCCCAGTGGCAGTTTGTCTCATAAACAACCTCTGGCTCCTGTTTGCTCTCATCCTTGTCCCCTTCCTCTTTCACCAGGGTCATCCCATCGGGATGGTCCTATGGAACAACAGTGGTAAAAGTTCTAGTTAAAAAAACAAGGAAATAATGTAAATAAATGTAAAACAATTACCTAATAGCAAGCTTGACATACAAGTATAAAAGCTACAGGAACTGCCTTCCTCTCCTTGACAACAGTCCGTCCAAATCTGTCATAAAAGTAATTTTATACGGCCCTGCTGGTTTACATCTAAGGCATAGCCCAAAATGATTTGGTCACAGGTCTCAACCACAGCGCCCCTGTGAATCTGGCCTTGTTTGGCTACCTGGGAAAAAAGTGTGTAGAACGGAAATGTAGCGCTGAAAGCCCCTCTCTGTATTTGGGGGGTTGTTATACAACAGGACCGGGGTGAGTATTTGAGGAATCTAACCCCCTTTTCCTGCTGTAGGTTGCTCTATTAGCCCAGACATATTTCACTGTCACCGTTAGGAAGCTGAATGGAGCAGAGAGTTGGTGTGGGCTAATACAGGAGAGCGTGGGCTTCCAACACACACCTCAGGCTGAATCTGCTGCTGCCTGAATAATAATTTTTTTTCCTGCAAATTCAAACACTTACTGTTATCACATTTCTCTTTTCGTTTCTCCAGCCACTTAAAATTTTGATTAACCAAAAGCAAAAACAATTTCCTTCTAGTCTCCCAAAGATCAATGAATTGTTTTGCTTCGGAAACAGCAACTGATAAGATCAGGGTGGGAGAAACAGCCAAATGCACGCAAATAAATACCAACTGTGGCAGGTAAGCTTGTCTATTGTTGCGGCCACCTTGGCAGTCATTATATGGGCTTCCTATTCTAGTGGAAAAAAATCGAAAAATAAAAACGCTGCTGGTGAAATCTGGGATTTATCCACCAGTTTGCAGTGTGATCATTTTTGCCAGATAGCTGAATATACTATGGAGCCAGCAAGTGATACGTGCAGGCGATCCTCACCTGTACACTCACTGCGCCTGGGCTTGGCAACTCTTCCTCGGGTTTCATTTTGGAGCGTTTGTGGTGCATTGGGTCTCCTGTGCTGCTCACTGCAGATTCACTTGTTGGTTTGGTCTGTGGAAACAGAAAATATCATTTCAAACCTCTCTTGACATGGATTTGACTATGTAGATGATTTAATATCATATTTTACTGATATTATGCTATCCTCTATACAGTATCATTAAAAATGCATGTGATGCTTATAAGTCAATCAATCGTTTACTTAATCAAGCCAGAAAAAAAAAAAACTGTGTTTGAACCGTAATGATTTCCGTATCCTTAGTCCCGGGCTAAATGAAAAACTATGCAATTCACATTAGCTCCTCTAATCACAGCAATTAAAACAAACTCATGGACCAATTCAATGAACCATTCACTGAACCAATGGATGACCTGGCTTTGGCCTCGGTTTAAATTCGCCCTCGGGGGGGAATTCTTGTTACATACCAAGCTCATGAGAATAAAAGAATTAACAAGTAGGTTCTGGAAAAGGAAGCCTCTGGGTTTTGTAGAACTCCCCTAATGGTGCTGTTTCTCACAGGACTCTCAGAGTTGTAGTGATCGTGTGCGTCTCTGTAACATGTCACATACTTCCTCTGAAACATATGCAATTTTGTCCATAGCTCCATAGCAATATTCTGCTCATTCAGGAGAAGTAAAAAGCAATTTCAGTGTGCCCAATTTCAATGACGCCTCATTCGTGATTACAAAATGTGAGCGATGGGAAACAGCAGGGAGGACGGGTAATAAACACTGAATATTTACTTCAGATGTGGGCCCGCACATTTAAGGCTGAGGATGGAGAGAAAAAGCCCCTTTGGATCCATCCATCCATGTCAATATTGCCTCTCTACATCCTTGTTCTCTCTCTCGTGATTAATGGAGTCAGCAGTGGGATTCTATGCTAACAAGCCCCTTGTTGTCTGCTGCAGGCACGTTCTGGGCCTGTGCTCGGCAGTCTCAAAACAAGAGACAACACAAGTAGGAGGAAACTCCCAAGAGATGAGCGCGTGGAGGGGGGGTCCCGCCTGTACCACGTTAGCTTGCTGCGTTATGCTGAGATGTGGCTGGCATGCGACGCCGCTATCTATTACCTGTGATGATGAATCGCACAGGCGCCTGCCGCCGCTCTCACCTGTGAGGAGTCGTTGGAGAGGGCTGAGCGCTCGCTGGCGCTAAGCCCGGAGGGGGGGATGCCAGGAACGGGCCTCTGGGTGGCGAAGGCTGGCGACGGGTGGATGAGGGGTGGACTGTGGCCAAAGGCAGAGCCCACGATGCCCGGTTGACGGCCAATCAGTGTCTGGTGCATGTGCAAAGCCACTGGAGTTGGAGGGTAGGCAAAGCTTAACGCTGGGCTGGAGAGAGCAGAAGGGTAAATAATCATAAACCACAACTTCACTAAAACATCAGTTCAGAGGCAAACAAGGGGAAAGACAGTGAATAAATGGATTGTTCTGGCTAACTTCTCCTCCCTGAGGACAATCTGACAGGAGATGGTGTGGTAATGCTGGAACAAATGCAAATCCCTGCCAATGAATGTTCAGCTTGTGAACACAGTAAATTATCATGTGGTCTGTGTAAGGTAGTATGTCATCCTTCCACTGGGCAAAAGATTCAGATGATAAACAATCTGAAGTGTGTCGTATAGCCATGTAAATAAAGCCAAATTATTTTCCCGGTTCCCTCAACCTGAGCTAACTTTGTTTATCCTAAAAATCCCAGAAGCCACCAAACTTCCTCTGGGGTCTGTGTAACCACAGGTGAACCGCCAGATGAACACAGATCTGTGTGGCTCGACAGCAGCGGCCTCCATTCATCCTGAGCTCTGATGCTTTTCTCTCGCTGCAACTCATATGTCTGCTGATCTTATTACGAGCCGAGTGGAAATCAATGAGCCGAGACACATTTGGGGGCCCATCCGGTTGTCATATCACTCATCAGTCTGTTGGCTCTGGCTATTTGGGCCCTGTCACTAGGACAGTGGCTGAGTGTGCAGCCTGATTGATCAGGCTCTTCTTACAGATCGCTGATCAATGGCTGTGGGTGGGGCGATGGATCTTTCCTTTCCCCCTTCTCTTTTCTTTTCTTATGCTTCCCTTTGCTCGCCTCTGATACCGGGGCGTGATGTATGTGATGTTACCATGAGGCACGCTAGATGACTGACACGAGCCGCCGGGGAGGCAGGCTGACTGGCTGGCTGGGAGATCGTCACCCACATGGGGGTTTGACATGGACAATACTCACACACTCTTATTCGCTCCACCACACACTTTCTTTCTCTCACACAGAGTACATTGTAACTACAGCAATAGTATGCGTGCTGCAGTGTATGAAAAACAACAATCAATGATATTAGAAAATCATTTACAACATCATTTCCCCTGGGGAGATGCTGCTGTTTGAGTTATCATTGGCACATTTTAGTCCCTGAATGACCATCATAAGAGAAATGCAGTTAATCAAAGCTCCTGACATTCTGACAGCTAAGAGTTTTAGAACTTGAAAGGGGTAATCAAGTAATTAGGAATGCACTTTCCTATTTGGGGGCTCACAACCCACAGATTTTTCAAAAGGAATCCAAATTGAAGCAGCAAAGGCTGAATATCCTGATTTCTGGTCCATAATGTGGGTCAAGCTCCAGAAAAACTGGATCCTACATTTTCCATATTGCTTGCTAACTTGATAGTATCTTGTCATTGCACCTTCCCTATAACTCTTCAAAGCTATCTTCTTTTAAACCTTTGTAGTGCAGGCTTTCAGTTAAAGATTTTAAGTCTCAAGCTCAATCTGACATAACCCTGATAACATCAGCACTGAGCTACAACCAAGAAAATAATAATACAAATCATAATCATGAATCAATGATCATCATCATAACAACCATAATAATTGTAATAATGACCTGGGAGCTTTAGGAAAAAATCCTGCTGAACCAGTTTCTGATTACCTGATGGCTCCAGCAGAGAGGTGACCATAGGAGCCGCTGGTGGACGAGCTGGAGCGAGAGTTGTTGAGCATGGTGACGAGAGAGTTGGGAGAGTTGCGGATCATGGTCTGCAGGTCGAAGCTGTGCTCAGAGAGCGGCGAGATGGGCAGCGGGCGTTTCCTGCTGGGCCGTGATGGCAGCCTGGGGCTTGAGAAACGAGAGTCTGCAGGACGAGAAGAGAGCAGGAGAGCGGGGTGAGGGACTGGAAAAGAATTACTGTGGAAGTTGAAGGTTAAAATTATCTAAACTGTAAATAATCTGATCACTCAATCCATGTTTTTTTTCAGAGAAGAGCATCAGGTAAATACATACAAATGGGTTACAGATCAAAAAAGAGCATTTGCTGGTTTATACGGGATTTCTGTTTGACTTCATCCAAACTCTAACCTAATCTAACCCTAACAGATGACATTTTTGTCAATCATCAGACAAAAGGCTCATCTGAATGAGTGTTCAGCTGTCACTTGATGCACTGCTTGCATTTCATCCATGAGAAAACATGTCTTTTATGTTGGAGAAATGCTCTGACTGTGTATGGTAATATTTCATCAAGTCCAATTTGACTCGTTATTCAAATGCAATCAGTGTTGACTGGAAATAGTAAAAAGGGGTTTTGAAAAGGTAAAAGGCGGAAACGGCGCAACCATTCTCTCTGCACATACAATGAGCCACGGGTGGAGATTAAAACATGACTTTTGTTGTCTTTTCACATGGAGATGTCACAAACAAGACAGGGAAAAACAGAGGGAGATGGAAGGAGGGGGGGGGAAAGCGCTGAGGGGATGTCGCGCTTCGTGCATGAACTGACACAATGACTTTGTGACTCAAGACTTGGAAATAAAACATTTTGAGTTATTTTATAAAGGCAGACAAAACCAGCATACGCAGCCACCAATAACCCCCCCCTCCATATTTACGTCCCCCACAATCCATCCATCTCCCAAACGTAAACGCTCCATCTCTTGTTTGACACATCCAACGATTACAGAGCGCTCCATTCACATGGTAATCAGAGTGTGTGGATGTGAATGTGGTGGCAGTGGTGGTGTTCTGGCATTCATAGGCCTGAGTTTCGACTACCGCATGAAGCTGTAAGGAGAGCAACGCCCCCTTTACATGGTCATTGTATGGAGAATCTGTCTTTCTTTATGTCTTAGTGAAGGGGGTGTTGGAGAGGGTGCATACATGTACACATACAAATCCCTGAGCGCATACAATTGCTAAATACAATGCAGTTCCTCGAAATGTCAGATTTTTCACTATTTCATTTGGCTTGAACCAAATATATAATCCTTTTTACTATCCTGTTTTAGGGAAAATTTGACACACCTGACACTTTTTAAACATGCCGAATCAACCACAAGTTAATTTTCCTAATTCACCACAAGTGAGAGAGGGGTACTGCCGAGGAGTAGGGCCAGCGTCCCACCATTGCAAAGCCTCATGGGAGTGGTGTTTATTAATGCACAGCCCAAATGATAAATCGGCCAACCGGGGAGACGGAGAGAGGCGCGTCCTAGCTCATAGCGGAACTGTCCCTCTAATTTCCTCTTGATTTATGGACGGGATGGCTGCTTGCGCGCCACGTCATTAATTCTTGTGGCCAGGGAGGGTTCAGACAGGCCAGAATGACGGCGTTGGAAATAAAAGCTGGTTCCCAAAACTGGGGTTGAACCCTCGCCGACACACTTTGGGGCCACCTGAGAGGGACGCTTTCACAGGGGAGGGCTGAAGTTTGAATATGTAATATGAGAAGGGACTTTTTTTTTTTTTT
>NC_045754.1:8601038-8602448 GCF_008692095.1 Etheostoma spectabile
TTTTGTTCAACAAAAAACTTACTTTAACAAAAAATCTGCTGTAAGACAGAAAGTATTTTCCTCGACTTATAGTTGATTTCAAATCACAAGACTGTCACTTTTTTGAGGAAGCGTTTTTTGTAAATTTTGCAATCTTCTTTTTTTACAGCTCAAGAAGTCTAGTCGATTACTACTTTTAAATGGTTTGTTTGTAAGTATTGGTTCCAGTGTTCAAAATGTTACTGAACGTGAGCCCATATATGAGAAAAAAAACACATCAGTAGATACCATAGCAATTAAAATGAACTAATAAAGACCACAAAATACAGACTTTACTATAGTGATCTATGAGAGCTATGGTACTAATTAGGCAGCAGGAACATAGACAATAGCCCATTAAAGCACAACTAGGCAGGACAGGACCATTGTTTCATTAGCACAACTCTCTCTGAAGGTAATTACCCTGATGTGAAATAGACTAAAATAGCCGCAGTAACATAGTAGCCCAGATTATCAGCGAAAAGCCTCTTGATGGACTCTTCTCTTTGTATGTTTTTTTTTCTAAAATCCAACAAAGCTTTAAAGTGTTAATTTTCCAGGCATCGAAACACACATTGTTGAAACATGATGAGTTATTACCAGCAATGATCACAGGCGTTTTTTAAGTGAGGAGCATCGGATCTCCACTTAAATTTGGCCCTAATTGTTTTGTTTCAGTCTATTAATCTTAAAAAGTGACACAGAAGAAAGGATCTCTCCAGTGATGAATGGCGGGACATTCCAATTCCCACTTAATAGCAATTAATTTTCTGATACCCGCACAAGTTTGGCTAGTTTTAATTAGTTTGTTCTGAGGAATGGAGGAACTTCACCCCAGATTTCCATGAAAGCGGTGTCTGCCTGACTAAATACATTCTCATCAAAGGGAGTGGGGTGAGGCTGTCTGACCTTTCTCAGATTCACAGTGCGTTTAATTTCCTATTTACACTTTAAAATAACTCATTAGCATAAGTCATCTGCACATAGTCCTGAGCCCAACATATTAAGACAATGGCTCATTTAAATAATGTCAAAGTGAAGTTGCAGGTCCCTCCTCGCCGTGGTTGAGCTGTAGCTTGATCTATTTATAGTACAAGGGAGGTGTATTGTTAAGGTGCACTTTAGAGGTTCAATTCCCACTGGGGCCACCCAAGCTATAATGTGCAGGTACGCACTCATAATACTTAAAGGTGTGATGCTAGGAGGCATGGATTTTGTGGATGTTTTTTTAATCTGTTACTGGGCTACATCTGGTCGAAAAATTCCACTTTTTTTTTTACATTTACCTAAAAGTGGTGTATAAACATAATTTCAATAATTACATTATAATGTATAATTAGGATATTATAGTGATTTGAATGCTGTTGAAATAACAGTAACATGCAACCTTTT
>NC_045754.1:8602458-8603951 GCF_008692095.1 Etheostoma spectabile
TTTTACAATATTTAGTCGGGTTTTTAACTGAAATGAATGCACATTTTTGCCGTTTATTGAATGCCATGTATCTATATCCAATTTTGGTGAGCTTGACATTTTAAATAGAAATTAGGGATTGCATGTTCCCGGCATGTTATGAGTTGAGAAAAGCATTGTTCTTCTTACGCTGTAAAATAACATAGATAGAAATAGATGACATTGACATTGAAAATAGATATTGAAAATGCCTGTTCTTCTATTAATCCCACTTGGCAAGAACTTGAACTTGTCATCACCAAAATTAAGTTCAGAAAACTCCCATGGTCTGTCAATCTCACACACACAAACTGTTGAGCCCGGATCAGTTGGACCTCATGTTATAACACTGAAACAGTGGTCCAGGATCAACCCTCCTGATATGATAAAATGGGCTTGTCATAAACTATTTAGGAGTCAGACTTACTTTCCATTGCCTGCAGGTATTCCATGTGCAAGGCGCTGGCGCTGCTGGCGCCGGCTGTGGACGCCACAGAAGGGAGCAGGTCGTTGGTGTAAGGGCTGCGATGGCCCGCCAGCAGAGCCATCTGGTGGTAGTAATCGGCTGTGGTCAGACCTGTGTGAGGGGCTGGAGCAGGAGAACGGTCGGGTCAGTAAAGAGGAAACCAAGAAGTGAAGCAGACAGATGAGGAGTTGTGGGTAGAGAGGTAATTGAAAAAGGGAGCGTCGACAAAGAACAGAGGAATTAAAATGAATAGGTAGAGAGGAAAAAAACATGGAGGAGAGCACCTGCATCTGCGACGCATTTCAAACTAGCGTTCATTTACATTAAATGGTAATCAGCTCAGCAGAACAGTAATGAGCACATTAGCAACACCATCAAGTTAAGCAAAACAGCTGCACAGGGAGCATCACCTGAAGTGGAGAGCCTCGCTGGGGATTACCGGATGCTTGCTCAGAGATTACAGTGAGTGTGCATTAGTGTTTGATTGATGCACTCATGCCGACCACAGCATAACTGATCGTCTTACAATACAATTCTTTAACAGCCTTTTCTCTTCTTTTTTACTGTTCCTTGATCACTTTAAAGAGAGAGTGTGTGTGTGGTAAGAGTATGTGGGCTGACACATCTTTTGCCAGAGACGGTGCTTGTGTGTTGTACGGCTGCAGTGTGCAGATATGCAACCTGCTCCTCAACTGGGCTCCCTTAAACACTATGGAAAAACAAAAGGCCTAAATCTGCTCAGACGTACTGCATCTGCATGCACAAAGACACAGCAAACGAATCTGCCTCCACTTCACTTTCTCCCTCTTTTTTTCAAAATGCCTCTCTTTTCCAAGTCATTCCCATAGTTATGGAGCGCGGTAAGTCCTTGAACCGTAGCCTAAAAATAAACATCTGGTGGTGGGCTTCCTTATGCAAATATTTTAAGAAAGAGAGAGGAAAAGACTAACACTGTGGTTTAGGATGCAAATATAGAATCGGTTCACTTCAGACCCACAGAGTGCTGCAC
>NC_045754.1:8603961-8605597 GCF_008692095.1 Etheostoma spectabile
ACTGAAGAAATAAAAAGAAAATAAAGAAAGAAAGACTGTGTGAGGAGATTTCCTCTTCATGCTGGTCTGTACGCCTGCAATATGCATCCATGATTGGTTGAATGAATGAAAGAAAGAAAAACTAAATTAATTCGATCTGGGTATTATGTCTTCAGTGGAAGGGGGGAATTTCTTAATTGTCTCTGCTGTTCCGCCTTAGCTTTGCTTTTGCATTCAACCGTAATATGGCCCATTCCGTTTCCAACATGCACAGAAAAGGGCTTTGCGGAATTTCTAAATCAGAAACGTTGGCATCCCAGATCGATCCTGGGGGCAAAAAGCAGGAAGTGGGGGCAGGCTGTCAGTGTGGCACTCGGGCAGAGACGTGCCTCAGGACTTGGTGAGCCACCGGGTGCTCCTTCAGCATTACAATAGGATCAGGGGTAAGCTTACCTCTGAACACCATCTCACATAGACAAGAGAGAAACATTGTGAGAGGGAGGAGCAAAAAATAAATAAATAAATAAAAAAGATGTGAAAGCAAATGTGTGGCAGCAAGAAGGTGGCACTCCCACCCACTTTAAATCTCCATTAGATTCTGTTAATTAATTCTTCATTATTCAAATGTATAATGTATTTGGTAGGAACAAAAATTGCATATTGAAGGAGGCTCCCTGTAAGCGTGGTGATATACTAACAACACAAAAGCTGATGGGTTAATTAATCACTGGATTGATTAAAGGAGTAATTATGTGCCTCGTTCACAATTAACAGCATTATGAGCTGAAAGGGGATCATGTGGTAGGTTGGAGAAACTATGTAGATTTAAAGCAGGCTGAGACTGGTGCACATTATGTTGTAGTAATGGAAAATTGGAGGGTAGACAGTTTGAGCTGGAGTATATTCTTCATGGTCCCAAGGAGTGATGTTGGAGTGCAGGAGAGCAGGAGAGGGGGTGGAGTGAGACTCTCAGTCTTCACTCAGCTTTTTAACAGACCTGGATGAGAGGAAGTGGAGTGTGCTGGTGTAGAGGACATGCCCCATGCTATCTGCCGTTTTAGAAATACACTTCAACACAAGGTGAGGAGCTAAAGTGCTGCTGAAGTGCCAAAGTGTCGATGGCTGATGACACAAGGGCCGTAGAAGGTCTTCAGGCCTTTTCATGTTAACGGTGAATGTATGATTTTTTGGCAAATGAACAAAAACTAAGCTTTTTGTGGCATCGTCATTTGCAGCATTTTATACATAAACAAAAAGGATTGTAGCTAACAACTGACTTGTTTTCATTATTCATTTTTCTGTTGTTTATTTTTTTGCAGTTAACCACTTTATTATGTAGTCTACACATAGTCTAAGAAATGTGAATGTTTAAATCACAGATCACAAAGCACAAAGTGATGTCTTAGAATTGCTTTGATTTGTCTCACCAGCCAGTTCAAAATTTTAAATATTAGAGTAAAAAAAACAGAAAAGAAACAGAAAATCCTCAAATTTGCCAAGCTGGAAACAGCAAATACGTGGGATTTTATCTCAATATAATTTAATTTAATTTTAATTTTATATTCTTCATTGATCCCCAATTGGGAAATTACAATTTACATTCTGTTGTTATTACACACTACACACAGGCCTGACACGCACACACACACACACACAC
>NC_045754.1:8605607-8620044 GCF_008692095.1 Etheostoma spectabile
ACACACACACACACACACGGTCAGACACCCTGAGGGGTTAGGGGGGAGTTTGGTGCCTTGCTCAAGAGCACTTTGGCAGTGCCTGATCCCTTTAATCAGTCCCTGAATTTCAATTCACTATTAATTTGTAAACTCACATCATTTAAATGCTACCAATCATTTAATTTCATCACACAACAATAATTTGCTAAACACGATTAATATATTGTAGTGTGAGTTTTCCTTTTAAATAGTTTTTGAAATTATTTTGGATCCGTTTTTTAATAATTCGCCTGCATCCGGTGTCCACTTTAATTGATTTCCCAGTCCAAATCAATCTTTAGATCTCAGGAAACAAATGCTCCCTGTAGGACACCATAACATAACACCCCCCAACCCTGAACTTGAGTCCGACCCTCCCTCGGTGTGAGCGTTTTAACTGTACGTGACCCTGCCGCTCACTGATGCATCCTCCAGAGGTCTCTGACATGACTCACAGATCAAAAGGATTAGCTTCCCTCCAACCTGCACCCCCACCCACACGGATCGCGTCACACTCGTAATACTCCCATCCACCGCCTAACTCACTCAGATAACATCTCACCAACCCCTGGGTCTTCATAGAGATGGATCTAGTTGCAACTCACCTGACCTCTTCTAAACTCAAACAGGAATTAAAAGGATACAGAGAATTGAGATTCTCGTTAATAGCAACCTCACTAGTCAATTTCAACAATCTTCTTTTTTTTTTTAAATACTTTTTTTGGGCTTCTCCCTTTATTCAATAGTGACAGTGAATAGACAGGAAAGGGGGAGAGAAAGAGAGGGGAGGAATAAGGTCGCAGATTGGATTCAGCCTACATGGGGCGCATGCTCTTACTGGGTGAGCTAGAGGCCGCCCCTCAACAATCATTTTTAAGGGTCTTTGTCGCCCCTTTCTGCTCGGCTGGGGTTGCGTGCAGATGTGCATGTGTGTGCTGAGTGTACACCATGTGCCGTGAGTGTGTAGATGCATCATGCTTTGAGTTGTCAGTGTATCTTTCACTTTATTCACCATCTGCAGGGCTGAGGCCCCGTGTGGCTGACAGAACAGAGATGGAGGGGCTGCTGTGGAGCGAGCGGATGTAGTCCATGTATGGGTTGATGTAGGGGTGCGGAGGGTGAAAGGGCGACTCCGCCCCCACAGAGGGGTTCCGCTGGGGTGAGATCCGGATGAGGGAGATGTCTGAGAAAGCTGGACCGCCCGCTAGCCCAGGAGGTCTGCAGACACACAAAAGAAAGGAAAATATAGAAAGAACATGAATACATATTTATTCAAAACAGAACTCACAGCATTCATACACGTTTACTGAGGAAAATGTGTGTGCATGCTGTCAACATTGATGCTTATAGGATGCATTTTTAGGTAGTAATCATTTGAAAACTTGCAGTTTACAGTTTAAGTGAAGATTGATTGAGACTACATACATGCATAAGACATTATATTATTCCACACTGTCACCATATGTGGAATAATAAGATCTTTTGATTTGATTAACATTCTTTAAACATAACATTGATAATCTACAATTTCAACATTGTCCTCATTTTATTAGGCCTGACAGGCTCTCACCATCCAGATTTTACTCCCATGGGTGGACTGGCAGTGGCAAGGCCAAGCAAATGGACTGTGACACTATTTCTTCTCTCTCCATCTGCAAGGCAGAGAGGAGAGCGCTGCATTCCAACTGCTCCCTACACAGACATTTCCTCAGATCAAAGGCAGCTTTCACCACTGTGTCTTAATCAGAGGGAAACGTTAGACCAAGCTCACCGCTGGCCAGCGCCAGACAAGCAACGCTACACCACTTTACTCAGATGGCTTCAAACTTGGCTTTGGGCAGAAATCGTGTACAGAATTGCACATGACGGATACAATGTTGCACAAAATCCATCAGCAAGTCTCGCAAAAGATCCACAATCATTGTCTTAAAATAGAAAACACGAGCGCTATAAGGCTATTCTTTTTTTTAATCCAAAATCTTTACTGTGAATTGTCTCTATGATATGAGATGTGAAATAAAGTTGAGAACAATCAAGAAAACTTCTTAGGAGCCAAGTTTGAGATGAAGTAATTTGTCTCCCTTTTTATAATTGGCTAGGAGGGCAAGGAAACTTCATAATGATGGCCTTCACCACAAAGGCCTTCCCCTGAGGATGTGGAGAAATCCACATATCAGCCAGACATTAACAGGCTAAGAGATTAGACTGAATTATCCCCTCCACTTCTCTGTGGCTCCCCAGTGGACCAGTGTACTGTGACAAAAGACCCCAGGAGAAGGAGAGGAAAAGCAAAGGAGGGAGGGAGAGGGGAAAGTGGGGGTTTAAGAAGGAGGTGAGGAGAGATAGAAGAGGGTGGGAAAAGCCGGGAGAAAGAAGGAGAGACCATGGCCCAGAGTTTGTCTCACAGAGACCTTGACCAAGGCCAGGGGAGCAGAACAGCCCAATTACAACCTCCGCCCCTTCCCCTGATCCCCTACCAGCCCCTCCGTCCCTCCGTCCCTCCGTCCCTCCACTTCACAGCCCTCCTAATGAAAGAGCTCGGGTCAGGGCAAATAATGACTAAGGCACTGAGGAGTGGAAACAACACACACACACACACACACACACACACACACACACACACACACACATATGTGTACACAGGCATTCACACATACAAACTTTTTGTCTTCAGGTAATGAGCCCGAAGGGGCTATGGGGTGTTTTTTAAAGGCTTTCATAAGTATGTGACAACATGTCTCAGTGATGCTGAAGCAGGTGTATGTGAAAAAAGAAACTTTTACTCTCAGGAGTAGAATTCTCAGTGAAAGCCTTGTTGCTAAAGTGTGCAAAGGTGGCAGATTGAAGGATCATAATATCTGAGACTGCAACACAATGGTGATGGAAAATAATGTTCACCTCCATTTGATTGTTGTGTTTCTGCACGTCTCCCATCAAAAGATTCCACAGAGAGATTGTTTTACTTCCTCCACACCTAGAGTAGCAAGTCACGCTGAGGGCAACCTTTCACCTCAAAACAAACGTGTGAAAGAGTGTGTGTTTATGATGAGCAAGTCTTATGCCCACACACCACCATAACATGCCTCATTTACTCAGGTCAACAACACAGCTGCAGAGTGACGCTCACTTTGATGTCACATGCCTGACCATAGATCTCTCACACACACACACACACACACACACACACACACACACACACACACACACACACACACACACACACACACACACACACACACACACACACACACACACACACAGGAGTGCAGGGCCACATGTGCATCTGAGGGAAAACAAAAAAAATGCTTTGTCATTGATGAAAAATGGAAAAACCTCAACTTTTTTTAAATCACATCCTGCATCTGACATTGTTATACACAAGTCAGTGGAATACAATTAAACTACCAGATGTATGAAGGACCATTCAATAGCAAAGTACATGGGACAAATATGTCCATGTCCCTGAAATGCCTCCATTTGACGTTTCAGACATTGTCAATGTAGAAACAAGACCCCAGAAGGGAAGGTAAAAGATTTCATGACTTTTTTTCCCCTCATCTGGCCCTTCACATTTGAAGAGAGCCAGACACCCACTCTGGCTGCCATGACACTGATTAACCCTGTCATGCATTGGCTGCATCTCCCTACACTGACCGTGGCTAAATGCCTCAGCTTGGCTTGTTTTTTTTCAATTAACTTAGCGAATAATAACAGAGTACTACTGGAAGGCCAGGGGGAAAAGAGAAAACTTGAGAAAAGAAAAGAAAGAGCATGTGTTGATTGGTGGGAGGATGGTGGCACGAGAAAGAGGGTGATTTAAGCCTGTTGAAAGGTGAAAAGGAAAAGGAAAGTTTGGAGAGAAAAAAAGGTGTGGAGAGAGGACATGAGGGAGGGCTGCAGAGAGGGAGGGAAGACACTTAGACCGTGAACAGTAGTTGGGAGAGGAAGGAGTGAGTGTGTGAAGATAATGGACTATGAATTGGAAGGGAAGGACGTACGGAGATGACTTAGGAGAAAGGGGGAGCTGGAGAAGGAGGAGAGAAAAAGAGGTCTCCAGGGGCGCAGAGCCAGGTGCGAGGGGATTTGAGGAGGACAGGAGAGAGATGGATGGTTTGGAGGAGTGTGTTGTCTCTGTACTAGCAAGAGAGTGTCCGATCCTCCATGTTCAGCTGCTCTCTGCAGTGCTCGCCGTGATCGCCTTAGCATCTGCCAGTATACATTAATCAACATGACGAAAGGAAGTAATCTGACAACATACGGTGTGTGTGCAGGAATGTTCACCCTGTGTGTGTGCTTGAGTAAGTGTGAGCGCCAGAGAAGTGGCGTCTTAGTTACACCTGATTTAAGATTTACATCAAAGCTGTACCGCAGGCTTTTCTGCCTCACCAAAGAAAAACAACTTTTCCTTTACTCCTCTCATTCCCATTATAAGTTTTTAATTCCTATTAACCCTCCAAAGAAGACATTCTGCAAACAATGGCACAAGGAAAGACTGAGCTCTTGACATATGGAAGCTATTTCCTTTCACGTGGCCTTGCTTAAACCAGCAAGCGCCTCTTTAAGACATTGCATGTTTACACGGGGCGGTCTGTGGATTTTAAACTGTCGTCTTTTTTCACCGGATGAATACACACTTGCCAAGTGTAAATATGCCCCCAAAGGATTTTGAGGCTTCATGGAGGGGTGTGTGCTCACGTAAACACGCCTTGAATCTTTGTTTAGAACAAGGTTATATGAACACTAATAATTTTTCTGGTGAAGGCTGCAGTAGAAACACACAGTTGTGGTGAAGGTTGATGACTTCACTTAGGACAGAAGGTATCATTGTGGTGCAACAGTTAGACCTGGTAGTATTGACACAGCGGTTTGCTAAAACAGGAACCGTGCTTTGCAAAATACTTTTAGCTTGAGCATGACATGGTTACGCATGAAATTACTTTAAAATGTCTTGATGTGTGCTTCACAGGGTACAGGAAATTTGTACGTCCAAAGCCAATAATCCAGCAACTGTGAATGGTCGTAGACCATCATGTTTTCACCCACAGATGCTGGAGTGGTCCAAGAAGGTGATTTGAAATAGAAAAGTTCCTGATACTGACCAAAGTCCAACTTAAGAAATCGCCATTAAGAATCACTAAGACAACTGTGAGTGAAAGACAATGAAAATACAACATCTTTATTTTTTAACTTTGCAAAAGGAAGCAATAGAAATAGGAAATTAGGTCTTAATTTGGGGAAACACTACCATTGCCACCGGTGCACCTCATTAATTATTTTGACTTGATATCATGTGCTTACAACAAACAGCTATATATTTATATAAAATAGTTTATGTCACAGTCTGGCTCTGGGCCAAGATACCCTCAGACTTTTTTGTGAACACTGGATTGTTTTGGGTTTTTCTGTTTGCTGTGTTTTTCCTCCGATATTCCTGTGCTTCCTTTCCCACTTTTGCCCATCTACACACCTGCTCGGAGTCAGCCTCGTTAGTCTTTCCCTGCCTAATCACCTCATTCCCCTCACCTGAGCCCAACTCTCCACCTGCTCTTTATCCCCTCTCCGGTAAGTTTGTATTTAAGTCCCTGGTTTTCAGTTCAGCCTCTGTTTGATCCTTTTTTGTTCTGTTATGATCAGTTTTGCGTTGCCAGCATGAACCTTAAATAAAGAGTTATTTCTTTAGGTTCCTGTTTGCTGCAGCCTCCTGCATTTAGGTCCGCCTGTTCCACTATTCATGACAGTATGCATGACAGTGCAACACACACAGTGGAACCAGTACCCAGTAACATAGCTCACACACAGCGTTTGTGGTTTGACTGGTCATGTTTTCCAAGATGGTGCCAGTGTGTAAAAATGAACGCTACTTTCTTTATAATCTATGTTTTTAATAAATGTACACTTACTAAGTTGTCAATTAAAGCCAGCGGTAGCTTGTTTCAAGCTATAGGCACATTTTATTAGCATGAAAACATATCTTAGAGAATGATCAACTCTGTAAACATATGGGCACCCAGATAGCTCAGTTGGTAGAGCGGGTGCCCATATATAGAGGTTTACTCCTCGACGCAGCCGGCCAGGGTTCGAATCCGGCCTGCGGCCCTTTGCTGCATGTCACTCCCCCTCTCTCTCCCCTTTCATAACTTCAACTGTCCTGTCCATTAAAGGCCTAAAATGCCCCCAAAAAACAATCTTTAACTCTGTAAACATATATTATTAACCCCTAGGTTCATTTTCAATTCAGTTGTCAATTTCAGCTGCGTTTTTCCTACTATGACAAGTCCAAATGTTCGCTGTGAAAAAGGTCTATAGCCCATCTCTGGGTGGTAACATTTACAAATTAAAAAAAAAGTACCTTATTATTGTAGGCATTAAATTAATTTCTTGCTATAATAATTCCTTCATGCTATTGCAGCCAGGTTGAACTATATTTCAAGGTGATATTGAAGGATGTACACATATGTTCTCATCCAGTATAAAAAATATGCAGAAAGAATGGGCAGTAAAAAACTTATGTAGACCCATCTGTCTTGACACATGTGGCCACAAGGAGCTGAGTGAGGTGGGAACTGGGGTTTTGGAGGGAACTGGGATCAGTCAGGTGTCAGGTCCTCACCTGACCGAGGCTGACAGCATCACACCAAACTCAGCTCAATCTCACCACCTCATAGAATCCTGTGCACCCCCCCACTCATACCCACCCAGCCACAGCACAAGGCTGCCACCGCTATGAAAGCCTAAACCAGAGAGGAGGAAGAGAGGGGCTCCTGACAGCGGAAACAGAAGCACTTTAAAGCTCCAAACCCTTTCACTGAGATCAAAGGGCCACAGGAACAGAGCCAGCTGAGACTCAAGGAGAGAGGGAAGGGAGCTGAGACAAGGGGAGAGAGAGAGAAGACAGACAGACAGAGACACAAACAGAGGAAGGTAGATATATATTCTAGGTTCCTAATGATTCAGTTGGAAAGTCTTCATTAAGTTCTGCCAATGAAGCACATTCCAATGACTTCATTTTCCACATTAGTGATGACGATTGCAGCAGCAGTTTAAACTCATGTTACTTTCAGATCTAGCCTGCCTTCAGTCAAACCACTGGCCTCTGGAACTGACTGCTGTGGCAAAAGAATGAATTAATATTACGCCACGAAAGGTGGATACATTTAAAAATGTTTTTCCAACCTAAGCCAACAACTTCTTCCCCATGAAATGGAGCTTCTTGAAAATACTGCAATATGGACACACGGTGTGATGCAGATGGCAAATAAAAGATGATTGCTATGTCATAAATCTATAGAAAGTGACAGCAATGTTAAAGCTACAATCTCAAAGATCTCAGTTTGGTTCTCTTTGGCAACAAGCGGTAATTGCAGGTCTGTCTTTGGATCTCGCTTTCACACTGACATTTCATTGTCTCTAGCCATCCCTTGGCCCCGCCTACCCTTTCCGGCAGACCAACCATTGCTGGGTGCCGCTTGTGTTTGTCTGGGAATGCCGCCACAGAAATCTTGTTCCCAAATCTGAAAATGCATCAGTGGGCCATAGGCTAAATCAACATTGTGTTACCTCATTCGGTGATAGGTAGTGACTAGAGACATTTATTAATATGAAATGACTTTATTACTTTAAAAAGGAAACTTTCTTTAACCTCTAACATCATTAACTTGTATATGAAAATGCAAGTTGCCAAAGGTGACCAATTACAGTTCTTGCAGTATCTCATGTCAGCTACTGTGTAGTCCAGTTCTAATTAACTTACGGTGGGTGTCTTAAATTAGGGTGCTGGTTGGCTCGCTGACAATTTCGTATTCACAATGAAAATAAATGATGACATACACTAGGAATGCAAACACTGGCCTTTAGGGGGTGCTCCAAATTTGAAACGTTTATATCTCATAAAGGGCTCATGTGAGCTTTACAAAATTTGGAGTGTACGATCTAGGGCCACTCCTGAGGCCACTCTTACAATGTTGTACTGATTGGTCAAAATGGATGTGGTCTATTACACCCAAAACAAATGCATTGGCGCTTTTTACAATGGCTATATACAATGACTGCAAGTTTGCATTTTCAATTTACTACCGGCCTGTGGGTCGTTGGGAGGGACTCGCACCCAAGGCTTAGACCCTGTGCACCTGATCTCAGTTAGTTAAAAGAAAAAAAATCCTTTTTAAAGAAAGCTGATTTATGGACCTTTTAATGTTAATTTATTTGATCTGATAAACAATATGAATATTTGTTTACTGGTCCCTGGCCTTTAGTAATGCACCATTTTTCTTAATTTCCCATTGAGTTAAAGAAGAAGATGATGCTTTTAGTTATAGCTTTTTGAATTCTTTTTGGAAATTTACAAGGCTTTTACACTCTAGAGCAAACCAAAACAAGTAAGCACCCTGACAGAACAGGTGTTCCAGAGATTTAATATGTCAATCTCTGGCTGCATTTTTGTAATAACCTCCTTATAATCCTAAAAACTCCAGTAGTATATTTCAGGGACTTGAACAGTTTGTTCCCCATGTGATCCAAGTTTCCTCCCGGCTGGGCAGAGCAGACCGCGGGCCTGGCATGGCACAGTGAGGTTGCCAGGCGTTCAGGGTAACTATGTTCCCCCGGAGCTGCGAGGGCTCTGTGTGACCCCCTGACATCAAAGGCCTGGGTGGGTTCAGGGAGGTGGGGATAGCTTTCTATTCATGGTCACATCAAGCAGGATTCCCTCTCTGTGGGATACTTCTGGAGGCGTGCCAGACATTCCCATATACCGCGGAGTCAGTTCTCACACACGCACACACACACACACACACACGCTGTCCAGTTGAAGACCCACAACTCTTCTTAGGTTTCTCCGTCTCCTCCCCCTGTGTGTTTCAGTCACACTCACATTGTCTACATATAAGCACCTAGTACATCCCTGTAGGCACGTATCACTTCCACGCCGCTGGAGTGATAACACATGTTTATCAACAGGAGCCAGTGAGTGTGACAAGTTAAAGTCATAACAAATGGGTCCAGGTGTCAGAGGACCTGGTTATATTTGAAGGTGTGTCACACATGGAAAAACACTTCTTGTTTTACATTTAGGATCGTCGACTTTTCACCGCTTGCGCCGGTTCCAAATTCCTTCTTTGGAAAAGTTAGTTTGGCTTCGCCACACACAGCAGGAGTTTTTATTTTCTCTTCGCAGGCTGTTTCAAAAAACATTTTTCCACACGACAATTAAATGTAATTTCAGCCATCGAGATAAGAATGTCTACCAAAACGAATCAACAGATTGTATAGCGAGGGATTTAAAACATAAAAGTAAAATTACACAAAATGAGGCTGCCTTTTTTTCTGTAATTTCAAGAGGGCTGGAATCAGGGAACAAACATGAGGCCAAAAAAAAAGGGTTCTTGTTCCTTTTTGTTTCTCTCCCATGCTTGATTTTGCCTTTTTACAAATTGTTTTGCATGGACCGTTCCACCTTCATCTCCAGTTTTTACTTGATTGCGGCTATTTTTCAAAGCAGGTGGAATTAGCGCTGCTCTCAGTCAGTGTTTTGAGTTCCTCTGGCATGCCCCAGGCTAGAGAGAAGACAGGAGGGGACTCCTGGGTGTTGAAGTGTTAAACTTGTGAAAACAGGGAGGAAGCACATCTATCTTTCCTTTTCCTCTCAAGTAATGTCTCGATGGCCCAATGCCTTTAAACAAAAACTCAGCTGATGCCTGCAGCTAAACAGGGTTCAGGTTCCACACCCCACCGCCTCCACTACCCTGACAAGTCTGGGTAATGAGAGTGTGCGTCTGCGTATACGGCCTATCTCAGGTGAGGAGAATGAGTGTGGCCCAGGGCTGCAAGGAGCAGCGTGGATCCCCCCTCAATTCACCACGTCACGCTGGGCTGCTGAAATCAGCAGCCGCACGGATGGGCCTGAGCAAATCACAAACAATACACAGCGCTACAAGACAGCAGAGACACACTGCTGGAGATGGTTAATCCTTCAGACAGAGATCTGAGGTAGAACAACAGAAAAAAATAAGGGGGGGGGGAGGCAGAGGAGTGAGAGCTGACACACAGAGGGAGGAAAACAGGAGCATCAGGTACAAGCCCCAACAATATGTTTCCTTCTCAGCGCTGAAAATCTCCTTTTCAGAATGAAATCCATCATGTTTTCCTAATACATACTTCTTGCAGAGGAGGGGAAGGAAAGAAAATCTGGACAGAAGAAAGGCAAGTGCTGGTGGAGAAGTGAAAAGACACAGCCTACTTTAAGGCCATTTCATCCATCTTGTTGGACTAATAAAATGTCATGGGTAGTTTCTTGATATTTAATCATGAAGGGGCTGCGAGCGTGGTGGTGCCAAGCGCAGGCTTGATGAAGCTTTGGGAGGCTTAAACACAGACCTGTGTACATTCTGGATATACCCAGAGGAGGCTATTTCACAAAACTGCTACATAAGTGACAACTGTTGAATAAAGAGTAGGGAATTCCTAATAAGCCTGCTCTGGGAAACGTTTATTTATTTATTTTACTTCAACGAGAAAAAGAAGTTACCTAGCTTTGTTTAACACCTTTAAAAAAAGTTTCATTACTAATGTAGCAAAATCCCTCACAAAGAGATGTCAAAAAATAATGGACATTCAACAAAAGGCTTGTTGCATTCTTCCCTGCAGTCACCCTGTAGCATGCGTACATATCTGTGCAGCTCCCGACGGACACTCATAGGGAAAAAAAACTTCACAAGCTGACCCCATCTAAAAAAAAAAAAAGCAAAGTGAAGTATCATGGGGGACAGAGAAGGGTTTCTTTTTGGCTCACTCCAAAAGACATTATTAGATGAAACTATCACACTATCAGATGTAATGGACGCCCCATCTGATAAGGGAGATAACCGAGGGCTGAGAGAATAGAATCGCTTCATGTGATATGAATTAATTTGCATTGGTGGGGAGAGTGTAACAGGAGTGAAATTCCCTGTGAGTTAGAAGATAAACAAATAGAAGAAAGGAGGAGAAGAGGTGCAGAAGCTTTAAGGGAGGCAATGAAATAATATCTACTTACATTAAAAACTGTAGTTGGTCTTAAACTGGACTTCAACTGGATTAGAGGCATTTTAAACATGGACTAATATTATACATTGTTACATTTAGATTTCTTAAATCATATATTGAAGTCATGAGGGAAGACGGAGAGAGGGACGAAAGGAAAGGAAAGAGAGGGAAAGTAGGGAGGATGGAAAATGAGGAGAGCCGGAGAGGATTTATGACCCTGTTCCCCTGGTCTTGTTACTTTCTGTACTGTACTGGCCCCCAGTGTGGGATCGCAGGGTCTGGAGCCCACAGCCCAGAGATCAGAGTAATGGAAACTCCACATTTCCACATTTCTACACTGCTATTGCCTGACGTCTGTAGGGCAAAGTAAAAAAACATAAATATATATATATATATATATATATATATATATATATATATATATATATATATATTTATGTTTTTTTATATATATACTGAAAAAACAAAACTAAAATTGATAATTGTGCATTCGGTAAGGATCAAAATGTTCCCTTTCAAAAATCAGCTTTTCTTGTGATTTAAGCAAGGCTCACTTTTAAAACTACTGCTATTTGTGAAGAGAAGCAGACGTCAGGACAGCCGCTGCATGAGGTTGTGGAGGCGATGTGAGGCAGCGTGCTGCCATCGCTGTGTAATATCTTGACAGCCACTGCTGTTGTCTAATAGCTCTTTGCCAATGAGAGGAGGGTCTTTTTTACAAAAAGCCAATTAAGAACCGGCACAGCTCATAAAAATGACAACCTACCACGCCCATCAAGTAAGTTACCACCAAAACCACCAAATACAGATTTAGTCGAGTGTTGCTGATCACAATATTTGGAATCCGAGCTGAAAAGATCAGTGGATTCATTAACTAGTCGATTAATATAAAGTGAATCGACAAGTATATTTCTTGAACATTTTTCAGGATAAAGTACAGAACATTGTCTGGTTCCAGCTTCTCCAATGTGATGATTTACTACTTGTCTTTGTCCAATACTGTATCTCTGTAAACATCCTATTAATGGATAAAAAAAGCATTATGAATACGCCACCTTGGGCTCTGGGAAATTGCGATGGCCTATTTTTACTATGTAGTACTGACACTTGGACAGAATGATTAATCAAGAAAATAGGCAGATTAAGTGATATTAAAAATAATCATTAATTGCAGCTCTATTTATAATGCATATTATAATTATTTAAATCATTTTGTAAACTATGGGCTACATGATTAAATGTCTGTAGCGTGTAATGTAGTGTGAGCAGGTTGCTTTTCTTTTTTTTTTAAGCGTGTTTCATATTCAAGAGGGAAATAAAAGGTTAAGAATTGCAAAAAAATAAATAAAAGATGACTGAAATAAATACACTGACGCTCAAACACTGACAAGGAAATATTTCCAATGCGTATGTAAGCATGGATGCACACCCACACGTACACACACACACTCACTCACATTAGCGCAGAGCTGTTGGCACCTGCCTGTTATCTCTTCCCCTCAGACCTGGTTTTCCATTGTGCTCCATGGGAGAGCTACAAATTGAGATCTCAAACATGAAGAGGGGGCAAATGACTCGAGTATAGAAAATCAAATCCACTAATGTGTTACATGTGCAAATTCACAGGCCTCGTATTAGAGATTAATGCGTTCCTCTTTAATCTAAATGTACCTTTTCTCAAAGATATTTATAATGGAGCCTAAAATTTAATTCAACCAAAGGACTTACACTGAAGAAACAACAATGAACAGGAAACATTTGTTCAGCGAATAATCAGATAGGATTTGCATGAATGAAAGTGTTATGTAAGGAATCATTTTTAGATTAGAAATGCTATGATTTGTTTCTTTAGTTGTGATTGCTATTTAAAGATAAGACTTACTAAATCAGTAATAAACCATTTAACAAGTAGAAGAAGAAAAAAAACATTAAAAATGCATGTGATGTTTGATAACTGGGAAGGAAAACAAATCTGCACACAGCAGCCTCAGTGTAGGTAATCCTAGCCTGGTAAGTAGAGTTTAAGAACATGTCTTAACAGATCTCCACGGGTAATGACTCAACCCTAAAACCTTTACAGGCCTTGTCAAATTTATGCTGTGCCAAACTCTTTTTTTCCGCCCAACCTGCTGGATCCATCATTCTCAAAATACACAGGTGCCTTCAGAATATCATGGTCCTGTGCAGAGGATGAATGGAAAAAAGACTACACTGCCCATTTAGGCTTCTGAAACTGGTGTATTACAAAAAAAATAGATATACTGTAACTTCAATCTGCCCACATTTCTGCTTAGGCATTTATCTCTTTTCTCTCTAAATCCTGAAATTGCCTCAGAAGAAAAAAGGGGAGAGATACTTTCCCCTTCTTTGCACATTTTCACAGAGTGGTGCACAACTTTCTGAAAATTGAAGAGGCTTTATGTCAAATACGGCTAAAGCCAGCCTCTCCATATCAAACAACGCAGCGCGAAAATTACTGTGGCGATGATAAGGCTGCCAGATAGAGAGGGAGAGGAGAGCGAGGGGGGGAAAAAAACTGAAAGGAAGTGACTCTACTCAATTATACTGCAAAATTGGTATGACTGAATATTTTTCATTCAGGTGACTGATAGTATCAGTGAAACTGCAATGCAGATAAATAAAGGAGCTTTCTGTCAAGAATAAACACCATTAATCATGAAGCCAGCTACTGCGTGACCGCCTGTCCCCCCGACTTACTCCATAGAGAAAGTATTAAAGAGGGGGGGGAGGATATGGGGGTGAGAGACAGGGGAGGGAGGGAGGACGGAGGGAAAGCAGTGACTGCACAAGAGAGGGGTGACCTATGAAGTCACACAGAATGGGTTTTGGACAGTTGGAGAGGAGGATGAAAAAGTGGCCTTCGTCTCTCCCCCGGCTTTTCGGTGACAGCAGCCATATCTAGACACAAATTATCAGATGCGATTATGAAATAATCATCAATTCTCTATGTAATTTATGGCTCTGCTTCACATCCTGTTTAAGTCTAGACTATATTCAAATGTGAATATTACAGTAATAGCCAATCATCAACCATGCAATGATTTTTATTCTTTTTAACAACAGAGAATCTGAAGAAAAAATGTGTGTTGCAAATAACAGTCATATAAGAAAACAAATTCCAACTACTGTAATGTGTTGGACTAAAAATGCAGATAACATTGGTAAAAATTGACTTAAGGTATACCCTGAAACTGAAATATCAACTAATAAAAGAGATCTTGACACAGCAAAGTCAAATCATGAACTTACACTTACACACTTACAGAACATGTTTCCTCCTCTAGCTTCTATAACTACCCTAGACCCTTTTGTCTTACTATTGTTTAGCATTGTGTGTGTGTGTGTGTGTGTGTGTGTGTGTGTGTGTGTGTGTGTG
>NC_045754.1:8620054-8621842 GCF_008692095.1 Etheostoma spectabile
GTGTGTGTGTGTGTGTGTGTGTGTGTGTGTGTGTGTGTGTGTGTGTATTGCAATGCTCGGCCTCGTCCCATCTGGAAGGAGGTGTTGAGATAAGACCGTGGTCTTTATGCTAAGCAACACGCCGCTCCTCTATGCCCAGATTGGGCGCTCTGACAACAGTTTATGTAAATAACAAAACAACACAGCGCACATCTTTAAAAAAAAAAAAGAAAAAAGAATGGGGGTGGGGGGGAGAATCCTCTCTCTGCCACAGTAAGAGGACAGCGAGGGGGAAGAGTTGTTGTATGGAAAGAGTGTGAAATTGAATAGTATCGGGCCTATACAGAAAATGAAAATGTGGAGGTTAACAAGGTGGCTCACTAGCTTTTTGGTGCCATGTTGAAATCTTTACATAAAATGATGCTTCTGAAGCAACAGCTCACTTAGCCATTGAGTCAATTAGCTCCTTCCTGGTTCATGGTTTCAGAGCTGAGGTTGTGCTGCAATGGCAGAGACGTGCCGCAGCTCTCTCCCCTGGTCCCTCCAGAATACCTTGCAGTTAGGCCGGGGCCCGCAGCTGAACAAACACACTCCTGAATCAAACAACCACACAGGCCGGGAAACACACCCTCACAGCCCTCTACACGCCACCTCCACACTGACAGAGAATACACTCCATGACTTTATTCATGAGTCACAATGAGTATACTTTTCTTTAAAATATAAACCTTTGTTTGGTTTCAGATTGTTTTCATAATGCATTCAATCCATTATGCAGCACATCAATTCAGAACAGAAATGAAAACACCGTATATTAACTAATTTGTGTTCAGGTATATAGAAACGGTAGACTAGATTTTACATTTATTTTTTACTTTACTTCTCAAGATTATTTAAATGTTGTTTTTTTTGGTAGTAAGTCATTTGAAACATTTACTCACAAATTTAAATGCTTCAACAAATAATCTATCTTTAGCACCTTTTGAAATTGTATGTATAGTACAAATATTTCACACATCTACAATTTAAAAAAACATACCACAAACTCTAAGCTAAAGCAAATTCTATTTGCTTTACAACTTTATACACTCCTAAATGGACTCTGTCATTCTGACCAATTCTTCCTAAATCCACATACGGTAACTGAGCAAAAAGGTTGTGAGTCAATTGCTTATCCCAAAAGAATGTTTTGTTGTTTTAGTGCCCCCATTCACAGCACGAGGGCCCGGGACTTCAGAGTAAACTCCGATGCTGATAATTGACTTGTGACGAATGCCTCTGATTGTTCTGAGCGGTCTCCGGGTGAACGAGAGCCGGCGCTGAGCCGCATGAGAGGGCTGTTTTGTTTGGCTGTGTACCGTGGTCAGGCAATAAAGCTGGAATGAAAGGAACGGTCTCTTCTCTTGGCCCCGACCTCCCCCCAAACTCCCATTAAGCCAGTCTTACACAATGGTGGTGGCAGAGGGGACCAGAGCTCCCATGGAGAGGCTGCTCTTCACCGATCAATGTGTTTATTTAAGCAGGAAGCATCTTCTGTGAAACACGAAAGGGCTCTTTTTCTTTTTGGTTAAGGCTGGAGGTCAGCTGTTTCCAGACACTAGATTCAGGACAGGAAAGACTTTTGCTGGTTCTGGATCAGTAAAGAACCTTAATGGCTTTGCCGAAGTCGGGAGTTTATGAAAATCCAGAAGAAGCATGGCGTCATTTAGCAATGTCTTCCTTTTAAACCAGGGTCGTTAAAGCTCTCTTCCATGTGAATGTACGAGTTCCTCAGTAAAGCAAGCACCCACAAGAAGGACCCCCCCCCCC
>NC_045754.1:8621852-8638300 GCF_008692095.1 Etheostoma spectabile
ACTGACCCTGAGGCTTTAATACAGAATGGCACATTGGTACCTTCCCCACAAGAATTCATAAACTAAACGATTAGCCTCTGTCTGTAATTGCGCTCTCCCTTGCCTAATAAGGGAGGTGAGGTAAAGAGGGAAAAAACAAAGGACAGTTAATTTGTGATTTCCTATGCTCATTTGAAGGCAAATTAAGTGTCAAACAGCTAATATGGAGCATATTTCATTTTATGAGCTTTTAATTTAATTCTACCGCCTCATATCACTGGAGCCCGTTAGCTGTGCTGCTAACACCCGCTCCTCGCCTGAAAACGGGGGCCATAAATAAACATGTTTCAATTAGGCCCTTCACAGTAATAGGATATGATTCTGTTCATTTGCCACATATGGATGGTGGATGTGTCATTGTGGCGGAGAGGAAACGAGCTGCTGGGCATTTGCGGTGTTTTTACTCCGGCCACGGACGCCCAGTGGTGACTGGCTTGTGTGCGTGGCGGGGGAAGCTGGCTGGATTGATGGAACTGCCGCGGGGCCAACCCAACTGTAATTACAGGCCGTAATGAGAGGCTGCATGGGGAAGTACTGCAATAATAGTCCCTGTGTACTTAGGCATATCTTTGAGAGGGCTAATAACGATTAATTCTGCTCACTGAGGAGAACTTGTCTTAAAACAATTCAATATTTCTCCATAAGCCGCCTCCTGTCCTCCATTTCCCTGAAGCGACAGCTACACGCTGACTGCCTCTATTTGCTCGAGCTGGCTATAAGCAACATTGCTGAGCCGAATGCATCCCTTTTAAATCCTCAGAGAGGTTTACTCCTTCAACTCTCGTAAAGTTTGGCTAAAACTTGCACAAAGCCAAATCTGAAAGTGTAATTAACTCCAATTTGCCATCAGGTGGTTGGACCCAGCTGTAATACCGCGACTGATGAGTGTTTCTTCTCACTGAGGAATTCAGTGCTGCTTTTTTAATCAAGCGGGCAATATTGTGGCTTCCCTGTGCAAAGATTTAAAAGTAGTTGAGATCCTTTCTGCATGGAACCCACGTAAGTTCATAGAGAACGTGTCTGTGTGACAGTGAGTTCACAGATTTAAATAAGGCTGGCCACTAAACAGCTGTCTTATAATAATGACAAATAGTTTCCCTTAGCATAGTGTGTCATATTAAACAGCTCTATGCTTAATGGCTTGGATAAATAGGCCATAAGTAGCATGGCAGAGCACGGCCGTGTTTCTACTGACAGCAAACCAAGCGCGCAGATAACGCCTGTCTGGACAGAGTGACTGAAGACACCGGCGCTGCGTAACATCTCCCCCTTAATTCAATTCTCTGGCTCTGTGTTGTCCCTCCACCTCTTCCTCATTTCTTTTCTCCCCCCCCCCCCCCCCCCTCCCTAACCTGTGCTACAGATCATAGCAAAGCACTCCTGACGGATAACAGCCAGGCTGTTTGTTCGAGCCTATGTTGCCGGCGTGTTCGCCCCATTACTCGGCATAGCTAAATGCTAATTATATTTGCCATTTTGTTTGCAGTGACATGGGGCATCAATCACCTCCCTTTTTTATTTCCTCGCTCCCCCCCCCTCCCCTTTTTTTTTTTTTCCTCTCGCAGCCCATGACAGGAGATGAGGGGTTGAGAGGTACGGTGGGCCGGAGGTGGGGAGGCGGAGGAAGGGGGGCGAACATAAAACATTCATTACGCTTAGTGGCACATCAGCAAGGGAGAGATATGACTCCTGAGGAGGAGAAGGGGGGAGTTGATAATGATGAAGAATATCAAACATAATGCGGCCCAAGTAGCTGCCCCATCCAATTTGTCCTCGTCGCGCCGTGATCGCTTCCTTCGTGTCTGCGGGTAGGAAACAAGAGCCGCAAGGACGATGAAGCATCTGCTTGTGTAGCTCACTATTTGGACGCAAAGAATACAAATGATAGAGAAAGTAAAAGAGACAAAAAGAGGGTGACTAAAAGTGAGGAGAAAAAAAAAGAATAATTTGTGCATGACCGTATGAAAGTGAGTGAGCTGAAGGAATGCTTTGAAGTTCTCTGCTGACCTGACCAGCACCGGTAGAAGCACTCCAGGGAAATACGAGACCATACTGTAATAAGTCTTCCCCTAAATTAAATACTTACCACTCACTCTTACGAGGCATGACACCTTGTTTTACTTTATATTAGATGTACGTACATGTGATTGGATGGGGCGCGGTGGTTAGTAGTATACAGTTTGTGTGTCAGGGGGCCCATCTGTGTCTGTCAGAGATGGGTAGATGTCAGCAGAGGCATTGCTTTCCTCTCTTGACAAGGCTTGATCACTGCTCTTATGAGAATCGCACGCTCCCAGGCTCCCCTCGCCCTGCTCTCATTTCCGCATCTCTGACACATGTTCATTTGCGTGTCTCTGACATGCGGATCATGTTGCACACGTATAGGGCGGTGGCCTTTGATCCTGAAAGGCAAAGAGAGGCGCGCAGCACCCATGAGGAGCATGCTCTACACCCATGGGGGGAAGGGAGTTTAGCTTGATTTGTATCGCCATTAGGAGAGCTTGTCAATGATGCGCGTGATGCAGCTCAATCAAATGTGTTCTATGATGTGTTTGATTGACGGATTTTCCGTTTGTGTGTGCGAGTGTGTGACCACTTTGAAAGACTTACACATGAAGAGGGGGCACAGGGGAAGGCTCGTAGATGTAACGTCCCTGGGTATGTCTGTCGTCGATTGGCACAGGAGGATGGAAGGCAGGGAAGAACTGCGGTGCAGCTGTATAGAATGACAGGAAGAGAAAGGGAACATAAGTATAAGATATTTTCTACATGTCTTGCAAGATTCTGGTTCCTCCTAAACATATCGTCATGTGAATGTATTCCCTCCTCAGCTAATCTAAATACCAGCTATAATGAGAGGCAGTGGTGGATGGCTATCTTTCGGCAGACCCACCCAAATGAGAACTCATTAAACACACTCAACTGAAAGCTTTGCTGATCCAAAATGTTTGCTTTGTAAATTTCTCAAGGCTGATAGAACTCAAAATAAACTGCGCTAAATAACCGTAAGGAAAGCAGCCAAATGGCATGGTTCTCACCGTACCGAGCATAATATAGTTTTCTACAAAGGATAAGGTTTAAGTACAACCAAAGAAATGTACAGAACGAGAACAAAAACACCCGTTTCTGTATCAGTGTTTTGTCACAACTCCCAGAGAAAATCAAGAGGCTTTTTTTTCTCCCTCTAGATAAAACATTAAAACATTTGCATAATATGCTTCCAAGCCTTTCTCTATTTTTACCCCCGAAATTGAAACTGTTGTGCTGTCACCAGAGTGAATTCACATATGTGTGCACTCATCTTCTAACCTTAACTGCACTCCACACCATAATCTTAAATACTAAAGCTGGAATTTTGTTTTGCAACTGTGCATCCATTGTTGGACAAGTTGCAACGAGCAAACCAACAGCGGGAATTTTGCTGAAATGCTGCCTACCTGAGGGTCAAGTTGTGAAACTAAAATGGGTTAAAACTTGTACAGAAAGACAGAAACAGCAAATGACTAACATGCACACAAGAGTCCACAAAGTAACAAATCACTTCTTTATTCATACACACGCTACGAACACATCTCAGTGCCAAAACACATGTCACTTTATTGCCTGTTACTGAGACCACTGCCAAGTTGCGTATCACTACCCTGAGGCAAAGCATGTGTCAACATCTGCATACCTTCACGCAGCAAGTCTCTGAGGCTGCAAGCTATGTGTTTTTTTGCTTGTAAACATTTGGAGGTGTGCGCCAAGAGGGCAGATGGCCAAACAGTGGGGTGCCCGACAGCTCTTTGAGTGTTGCTCGAAGCCAAACGCAGCTGCATTGCTGGGCAACGCAGCAAGTGTTGATCCTCTAGCACGTCCCAGGTCTGCTTACCTCATCACTCACTCATTCAGTGGGGGTGATCACTGCCAGCCTGGGCCAACACAGCAACTATTAAACAAGTATCAGTTTGGTGTTTTTTGTAATCCTACAGCATTGGAGCCTTTTCCATTATTGCATAGGGACTTGCAAGATACATTAAAAACAGAAGTGTTAGAGTTGAAGCAGCAGAGGCCAAAATATCCTGACTTTAAGTCCCTAAAGTGGGTCTCCCAGTTCAAACCGAGATACCCGGTGATGTAACTTGAGTAATATTCTTAGACTTTGGGAAAGTTGTTTTCAGAACCAAAGACAACATTATAGCTGTTTTCGCAGGCTATACTATACTCGCCGTGACAAGAATACTGACTTTGACATACTGGTGGAGTGGACAACATTTGTAAAGACAGAAACCCCCAAACACCTGTAGCAAAGAGGCCATCATCCCTGCAACAGTTGAAGCCTATTTTCCAGTGTTGATTTGCAGAAAAGCAGCATTTTGTTTTCCACATTCCGTCCCTTGCTTGGCACAATCCACATAATGTGGACATCTTTTGAGAACTTGACATAAGGAGAAACTTGAGATTAAAAAAAAAAAGTCTACAGGGGATTGATTGGCTATGAAGGCAAGGAATCAAGTGGAATAATGCACAAACAACTCTTACATCCAGGTTCAAAGTACTTCAAATTCACTTTATCTATATGCTATATTACTGCATGGTCCTGTTGACAGTGTTTTACATTTTTTACACAATATATCACTCAGCATTAAAGCTTTAGGATTTGTTTAATGTGTTCAATGAGAAAACTTATAGAAACCATTCGGGTGTTCTAATCCTGTTTTCACAATAGCAAAGATAAGTGGTAAAAGCCCCCTCCGTGCAGCTCTGGCAAGTATCTGTGCACTCAGTCTCTGTCTGTTTGATAGTTTCCTCCTGATGACTCAGTTTTGGCTTGGCTCACCTCGGCCGATTCCAAAGCTGCTGAGGGAGGGAGGGATGAGGGGTTTCTGGGATGGGCTGGTGGTAGACAAGGGCAGAATCTGCTTTGTTTACTCTGGGCTGTTGGCCCTCGGCTGTCAGACTCGGAAATGAACCTTCGGGTTTACCGGGGTCTTGGTACTGTGATCTGGCTCGATGGGAGTAAAAGCCTTGTGTTCTCTAATCTTACTGATCCCTGCCCACATTGCTCGAACTTTACACTAACCTCTGTCCTGTTTGGTAATGAGGGATGACTGTGAAATTACAAACTGTGAAATCATTTTACAGACCCCACCCCTTCACCCCCGCAACACACACCTACATTCCCACATCCGCCACTCCTCATTGAATTACCCAGATCCCCCCTATGTTTATGTCTCTGGAGCGCCTCACTCAGTACAGCCCTGTGCCTAGACTGGACCCTTTTTTTCTTCCTACTTCATCACTCTTTCCTTCCCTCCCTCCCTCCCCTTGCTGTGGTTGCATGGCAAACCGTTCCGCCGAGGTTTATTTAAATCCAACTCTGAAGTTTACTTTACCATGGCCCAATCTAAATAGAGCCTGCCACCTCTTTTACGCCAGCGCAGCTCTCCATTAGCGCAGCAAACAGCCCTGTGTCACTGGAGGGAATGTATACAGTCGCAAAGAACAGAGGGCGAAGCAGAGAGGGGGAGAATTCATCCTGCAATTCATCTCCAGTGTTTCCTGTAGGGACTCCTTACTGTTTACTCCAGGACTAAAGTGCTCCTGCTCTTCTGGATATTTAGGGTTATTCTCCTCGTCTCTCTAATACAGAATACAGCTGGAAGGCCCATTGGAAGCTGGCTCACGAGTCACAATTTTTACCTTCCCACGGCGGCCACACACCACAGCAGCTCCAGCATTCCTAAGGAAAATGTAGTCACAATGGTTTTGTCCTGGTTGCATTTGGTAAACCGCCACTGGCAAAGTAAGAGGGATTAAAGAAGTCATCTCAGCCGCTCAAACGCTGAAACTCAGGAACACTGCATATCATAGTTTGCAAACTTGTTTGAGATGTAATTTTTGAATACAGAACATTTTGTATAGCTCTCTACCAATTTATCAGCAACTTAAACATTATGATGACTCCAGAGTAGCAGTATTCATTTTTGGTTTAAAATGTTCCTTTTCTTTTAATTCTTTTAGGAACAGGGATGGAAGTCATTAAGACATGATTACAAATGGGTCTTAATGAAAGGGCAATTAGAGGCAAACTTTGACCAGGCTCATTAATTCTAATTCAACATAAACACACCGTGCTCAGGACCAAAAGCCAGCTTCCCCTTCATTAAAGAGAGGATAGTAATTGCCTTGTCCTTTATTGGACACTTGAATAATTTCAAAAGAAGGGGGAGGACAACGGGAGGATAAAGCCTAAAGCACATCATTTGCAATATCCTTATTGGTTAATCTCCTTTCATAATGGCAGTTTTACCACAAAGGATCTTCACTGAGCTTTGGAACGCATGTGATGTGATACTTTGGGAGAATTTGAGCTGTCACTCACAATTCTGATTTGGGTTTTGATAATACACAAACAATTTCTCATCTTCCTATTTTGTTGTCAACTCAGCATTGTGAGTTTATTGTCTTGACTGCTAAACCTGGGCTCCTCCTCTCCTCTGGCAAGGGTTCACTGACTCTGCTCTAACAGACTGTCACCCGCAGCCGAGGACGAAACGCTCTTCCATAAACACTGCACTTCTCATCGATGCTCTGCTGCGAGAGCACAAAGAGCCACTGACAGATTGTCATAAGCGACTAAGGCGGAGTGAGAAAAGGGCTGCTGGGGCCTGCTCTAGAGGTTTGTGAATTGCTAATGTGGAACATATGAAGCCTGTGCCGGGGCTGTGACTGCCAGATTTCATTATGCCACCTCTCTCCCCGCTCATGATCTCACTGCTCAGGCACGCTCGTCTGCAGCGAGGCCCGCAGTTACACCATAACTCTACAACACTTCGCAGAGCGTGCGAAAGATGCTCCAGACTTTGTTTGCGAGCGCATGCAACTTGTGTTTCTCCTTCCTAGGAGTGAATACAAAGACATGTACATGACTTTACTGTGCAGAACAATGCAGTTCTGGGCTTGTTTTGTTAATGTTTTTTAATGTACCTATTCCTAAATATGTCACCTTGAGAAACTTGCAATAGTGGTCTCCAACTATTTTACTTAATTACCCTTTACAATTTTGCATCAGCACACCTTACGTATGTCCATTACACGTCCATGAGAACAAATTAATATTTCACAAAATGAGAATCGCTGACATACCGTAACGTAGTTTTTTTGTAGCTTTTTAGAGCTACCGGACACAGGATTTTGGTACAACTCTTGTGCTTTGATTCCATTCATCGTCATTAAATAAAATCTGTTACACTTTATTAGAAAGAACTCTTGTAATGTGCAACACGTCAGTTTGAGGACATTGGAGGGATTTTGTTTCTTTTAGTAAACACAAATGCAACATATCAGCTAACAGGCTTGACTATGAGTATTTAGCATGTGCTTGTACTTTGCTACAACTATCTGGCTGGCAGGAAAGGGAGATCATGCAGACTATCAGAAGAAGTTTGCAAGCTTGCTCTCTTGTGGAGCCGAATTCTCCCTCTGATCAATCCCTTCACACCCCGTCTCTCATCATGTTTGCTTACACTGAGACCTCAAGCTGTTTGGACATGTAAATAACACTTTCGTAGACTGTTTAGCTAAGCTCAATGGGAGTTGCTGTTGACTTTTGGAGCGCTTTGCTTTAATTACGGGTCCCAGATTGTTTCAGGTCTAATGGCCTAATTACCGCTGTATAAATTAGCCTAATGTTCTTGCTGTGCAGAGCTTTCTCTACTGTATGTGATGCCTGGGCGCTAGAACAGAGAGAGCTTTTATCCAGCTAAGAGCAATAGTAAGAAGGAAGGAGAAGAAAGCCAGCAGAAAGGTTAAATAACAGAAAAATTCTAAGTGCTGCCTTGCCAATCTCTCTGCCATTCATCATATACGCAAGGCTGGCAGATCACACTGCCCTTCCTCTGTAAATCAATAGATTTTTTTCTCTCTTCTGCCGTGTTCTCCTCTGATTTTGCTTTCTTTGTCTCTCTTGCTCAAATGCTCTTACACCCTTGAACACAGTCTTTCCGTGGGTAAACGTAATTAACATGGTGGAAAAGAAAAACAGAACAGAAGACAAGTGGTAGAAACAAATGTCATCTATTTGGGATAAACAGGCGCTCTGTTCACGTAGCTATACATTCCAGCACTACTCGCTGTCAGAAATAATTTGTTTGTCTAGAGTGAACAAGTCAGTCAATGCCCATCCTTTCCCTACTTGGTTCTACAAGTCTATGCATATTTGTGTTGGGACTTAATGTCTGCGCAGGATCTCTTGTGCCAATATTTACACAGTTAATTTCATTCAACCACTATACTCGTACAGTTTAGCATCTGCTTGACATTTATCTAAAAGTTGAATGTTCTGTACAAATGAGTATCCCCTGTAAAATATGTATCCATTTTTATCAGGACATTTATCTGAAATAATATACAGTCAGAAACCCTGATTTCAGCAACCAGCATGATGAAGATCAAGATGTAGGCGGTGCTCCAAGTTGCTCGCTCTTCTACCCCGGCCTTTCTCCATAAATCACACAAATATCTTAATGGAACTCCAGCATCTGCAAGACATTTACCAAGACTGAGTCAATCTTAACAAATTGCACGCCAGCACAAGGGCCCATGCCTTGCTGGAGCTAAGCACGCACACTGCTCTTCCAGGGGGCCCCAGCACCACCCAACCCCAGCTTTTTTCTTCCCTGCCTCCCTTCCTCCCTGTATTCCAGTGTGGATCATGGAGTGAAGGTTATTTCAACGAGGCCTCTGCAGAGCGCCAATCTATCTTCTACATTTGGTGAATTTTTCCAGATTGGGATAAGCCGGGAACCAGAACAAAGCGCTTTGGGTTGCCCCCCCCTCCCCTCATCCTCCAGCCTCCCCTCCCCCACCCTGCTGGGGAGCGATTTACACAGCAGTTTAGTAGCTGAAACACTGCGTTACACCTCTTTTCCCTTCTCTCTCTTCATCTTTTGTCTGTCTATCTCCTCCTCTCCAAACAATGATACCTCTCAGAGACAAGAAAGTTGATTTAAACCTCAGGTTAACTCACCTGGACTTTGCTACATTTATTTTGCTTCAACTCCCCCCTGTGTGATTCATTCTACTCAAATATAAGGCTGATTTAAGGTTTAATCTTTTTTTTAGATCTGTATTTTGGAATTGGGTCACCGAAGAAATGAAAAGATGCCGTTTGTCCACCAATTTCTGTTTCTTTAAATACTCCTTTGAATGCCTGTATCATAAATGTATGGGATTTACTGAGAAATCTCTATGTGACGAGTTCCTATCAATGACAGTGTTTATGACTGCCACATCTGTATCAGACTACCCTGTGACAGACTGACCCTCTATAGCCCTGTGTCACAGTTCCTCCCCGGGCCCCTATGCAGGTGATCCTAAAACTGCGTGTGGCTGTGTGATAGTGACTTTGAGGGTAATACACATGCATTATAATAACACACTGGGCTGGACACGGCCCCGGGAAACTGGACAGCTCAATTTTGAATCATGCTGAAATGCCACTGGCCAAAGACGGTAATTTTAATGTAATTTTGTTTACAAATGTAGCTATTGTTCTCAATTTATACTGTGCACTATGAATGGAAACTTCACTCTTGCACTTTTTAATCATGGTTAAGAGTGGTAATCCATCACAGTGTCGCCTTTATTTGCATGTCAAAATTGTTTATTATCGCATAGTAATGTGGTTAAAATAAGGGGCCAGATTAAATAGACGATGCATTAAAGGACATCCGAGATTTCAGGGTGAACTGAAAGAAAGAAGCAATGCATTAATACATTACATGTTGCAGCAAAACTTTGAATTCAATGAGTGATGTTGGAAACACTGTAGCATGTTGTCTCTTGCATTACATCAGTTGCAGTTTGAGAAGCTTAATCTTGAAAAATCTTCAAGTTCATGAAACCTGAAGCAGGTTGTACAGTAAGTCTCTGCAAGCTGATTTTCATATCTGTTAAAGGTTGGACTCACTTTCAGAATATCATTTGGAAAATCATGCATAGGTAATTTTACAAGCTTAGCTTTCAAAACCAACAGTGCAGACCTTTAATATGTTTTACATTCAAATGGCATTTCGCCCTGTACTGTAAGTCTATTCTTCTAGTTTTCCACCAAACCCATACAGACATTAGACAAAGTCTGTGCAGGCCTCTAGAGGTACGTGGCCATTATTTGGGCTAATGGAAGAAACTGTGTGTCACAGAGCAAAGACAAAGCCCAGTGTCACAGCAATCAGACAAATGGCCGCTGGGCTCTGCAGGGCCAGACAGGGTTCGACGCTTTTGGACCAATTAGGTCTTATGAGTGCAAAAACAGCTGGAACTTCCTGATTCTCTCCCTTTTCCACTCTCTGTTCTCGTTGCGCTGCTGTCACCTTAGCCTCTCTTTCACCCTTTCTTTCGCGCCTGCATCGTCTTCCTAATTCTTTCAGTTAATCCTGCTTTCTGTCTATCTCTTATTATTTGCCTCTCTCATTATTCAAAGTGCATCCTCCTGATCTCTGTCCTTTCCCTCCTCACAGCATCCCAAAACAAGGACAAAGTTGTAATCCTTTTACTGCACCCCTGTCAACAGATTCCACCCAAATAATCCTAAAAGACTTACAACCAGGCCTAGGTACTATCAAGGGAGGACGGAGAGTAAAGAAGAGGCAAAATGCACAGGGGAAGGCAAGCAAGAGCCATGGAGAAAGAGGGAAGAGAGCGGAGAAAATAGAGGGGAAGTGGAGGAGCAACAGACGGAGGGAACTTGTGTCACAGTGATTTGAGTCTTTGTCACGCAGGTGGCGCCCAGGGGTTCCCTCAGCCTGGGCAGAGAGACAAACTGGGGCCCATGTAAACCTTAAAGAGGATTAACCCTGCCGGAGCGCTTTAATGTGACCTGAAAGTGCCGGGCACCAGAGAGCCCCACTGATTGAGCTGCGCTAGAGTTGGCTCCCAATGGTCCGCCGGCCCAGTGGCCCAGCAGCGCTGCTACAGCCCCGTGGCCTACAGCTGCCCGTTCACACTGAGCCACATCAAAGCAGCCTGTCTGGGAGAACCCAGAGACGGGAGGAAGGGGAGGCGGGTGGGCATGAAGGAGGTGGAGAATGAGTGAAGGAGAGGTGGGAGGAGGAGGCAGATGAGGGTGCCTGGATGGAGGAATCCCTTATCTCCTCCTGAGAGGATGCTGCTCTGTGGTGCGAGATTGTCTGGAGCTGCCACCTGTCCCAGGCATCTTTAAAGGCAACACTAAAGCCTGTGATGGGCCTGACCTCCTTGAGCTCCCATTCTTTTATGTCTCTCTTCATTTTCTGCTTTGTTACACCCCCTCCTCCTTCTTCTCCACTCTCTCTGGCTCCTCTCTCTTTTTCTTACCCTTCTGTCTCACTCACACCTTCAGACTCAGCCCTGACTTCCTTCTTCTCTCTCTCTTTTCTCCAGTGATATCTTACATTTCACCAGGCTGCTAGAAACATTTTAATTACACTGTGTTCATCAGCCTCCTCACCGTGTAGAACAATATATACTCGCGACCCTCCAGAGACGAGAGCAAGATACGGGTTGTTGGCTGAAGGGATAAGGGTGCTTATCTTTGCCACTATGTGAGAGGAATGCAAATACAAAAAGGAATGATGAGATTTGGATACACAGGCAGCAAACATGAAGAAAGGCATGAAATAACTCAGATTCTCCCGTAGCACACAGAGGTGATTATCCTTCTGGAGACTACAGGGTAACTTAAGGAGGAGAGAAAAAGCTCAAGCACCAAGCTGAAGAGAAGTCCCCATGAGCATTTAGCCGTGTTGTTTTTATAGTATAGTGCTTAATGTCATTGTTGTCAGTGGTGTTTTCTGCCGTTGATTCTCCTTTTGGATGGACAAGTTGCAGCAAATCTTCATTTTAAGCCTTCACAACATCAGCAAAATGCTATTGTCCCTGCTCGCCTCTGTGACTTGACTGATTAACCAATCTCATTTGAAAGGAAGTAAAACACACTGACAGATGTTGTGACGATGATACCAAGAAATGCTGAGTGTTCTTCTTTGAACATCTTAAGTTCTCTGGAAATTCTTTTAAATTCTTCTGAGCCCCTTCACATTTAATCTTGTCATTGTTAATAAGAGCTACCATTATTGAGAGATATTCTGTTCACACGCATCCGCTTTGTGGTAAGAGCACCACAAGACCTTAAGATGGTATGAAAGTGCATTCTCGCAGCATTCAAACTCTGCTTAACCCCCTTAAATCATCATGTGTTACAAAGGGGCACATGCATGTGAGAATATTGTCTATCTTACAGCATGAGATGCGTCTAATAAGCTGTATAAAAGGGGATCATCTGATTATCCCTGGTGTGCTGGACCAAGGGGCCACAGCAGAGCGCAGGCCCATGTTGTTCTTTCTTGATGAAAGGAGGTGGGTGGATGGGATCCCTCTCCATTGCCTGCAGTGTGCCCCAGGCTTCTCTGTGCCGGCACTCCGCTGGGGGACTACATCGTGCCACCGCGCTCAAAAAGCCAATATTGAAACAATCACAAAGACAAACACTTACCCTTGAAACAGGCACGTGTCTTCTCACCCCAGGCTCTTCTCTGTACTCTCCAGTTCTTATGGGGGGAGGATGTTTGAACCCGTATCCCATCCCAAACTTGTCATGTTTGAACCAACAAGAGGCCATAAAGTTTGAGTGCAATGTCAGTAGAGTGCTCTTTTGTAACTTTTTTTTCTACTTTTACTACTACAAAAATGCTACAAAAATGTTTGTTTTTTTCTTTGTCACTCGTGCTCTTTCAAGACATATGGAAAGGTGCTGTGCAGTATGAAATGAAAGAACAAGAACAGTAATTAACTGTAGAGAGTGTGAGGTCATTGTTGTGCGAATCACGTTCAATTCGGTGACAGCAAGCTCATTCAGTTCAGTGGTCAGCTGCATTTTGATATTGAGACAGACAGACTGAAGCTGGGGCAGCGGCAGGCTTGCTACGGCCCAGTAGACCTAAGATCAGCCTGGTTCAGCAGTTTAGAGTTTAACCTGTGACTGGACACCCACCACCCCCACAACATCATAAATCCACCGGGAAGGCATTTATGCCATGGCTCAGTGTTCGTGCTAGCTTTCCCGGAACTCAGGGTCATTATGATCCAGGTAGCAGTCACCTTTGGCCAGACTCACAGAGCAGGGTTACTGTGATACATGTGAAGGAATCCTTCAGCCAAGAGATCCATTCCGCCACTGCCTTTAGCTTAGCAGGCATGGTTTCTGAGATCAGTCAAGGACAGGAAGGCTTTGGTGTAGGGATTAGGGCCTGGCAGCCAGATCTGGACTAGATGTTTTAATGAGCTAACCCAAAGACTGTTGGACAGATAGGCAGCCATCACAGCCTGGAGACACACTTAATGTGTCGTGTCATCTCCCATCAATGACCTATTGTATCACAAATACAGTACAGCAACAAAACTTATTCCGCGCCAATATACTTAAGCATTGTCTCTAAGGCTTGGCAAATTTACTTTCCTCCAGTTGTCTTCCTTTCAATAAACAATCTCGGGTGTTTCAGAGCAATATTTGCAAGAAAGCCATTGAAAGGATGTGCTTTAAGTCCCTCCACGGATGTGTTTAGTCTGGCAAAGAAGGGCAAGTGTTTAAGAAAAAGACACTTTAAAGAAGAAGATCCCCTCGGAGGAAGCAGAGATGCTTCGCCAGTAAGTGGGCTCACTGTTGCTGCAGGACCACTGACCGGCTAATCATCGCACAATGTAAACAGATGTCGGCGCTGCACATCCCATTCACACTTCTACACAATTAAGATCTTAAAAAAAGACTTCTCCCTCATTAATCCTCATCTCAATCCTTTCTTCTTATCCCACAGCAAAGCCCCATGTATTAGTGATGTGGTAGGAAGGATGTGGACTCTTATCCAGTGTTTGCCAAAGAAAAGCGGCTAAGACTCAGGCATCACCACAATTAGCTAATGCTAACAAAAGGGGCAATGTTTCCCTTAGTGTCTATTCCTTTCTGCACTGAAGTGGGTGTAAATACCAGAGTAAACACAGTCTTAGGCCACAGATGTAAGAGGAGTGGGAGATCACAAGTCTGGGTGAATAGCAGAGATTTACCGGCACAGGCCCTTGAAGAACCCCCTCCCCGCAGCTCTCTTCTTGTTGTTCGCCTCCCACGCCTCCCAGAGATTCGCCACCACGTTAACGAACCAACGACCAGGTGTGGGGAGCCTGCAGCTGCCATCACATTTAGGCACATTAAGCACTGACACACACCAGCACTAAGAGTAATCGGATTTACCTGGCTGTCTGCTGCATGGCGTTGCACACTATGCAAGCACAGCACAAAGGCTTAGGGCCCCCTCTCCATCACAAACACACACACACACACACACATGCACACACCTGGGATGAATTTAGGAGGTGACAAAGCCCTCATAGAGACCACTGGTGGAGTAAGAGCTGTGTGTGTGTGCTCACATGTGTATGGAACCAGAAACCAGAACAGGAGCCAGTGGCTTTTACACCTTGTGGCGCAGGAGGGGCGACAGATGCTACAGGCTCCTGGTTCAAAACAGCTGAGGGAGGGAGGGAGGAAGGGGGGGGAAGCGGCGTTTTTTAGGGGAACCCTTTCGTTTTGCTGACCCTCAGACCGCAGGAGCTCATGGGGATTGAGCTCTGGTACTGGGTTCAATCAGACAGAATGGGACCGCTGCCTTTAGGGACACCCCATGTCCTCAACACCTGGGGCCAGGAGGAGGTGTTTTGCACAGCAGTGCTCTCATCTCAGATCATAAGTCTTCCTGTGCAGAATCAGGATCAGAGAATCGACATCAATGAAAAACACTAGAAGCCTTTCAGACTTTGTGGTTTTTTAAAATCAAAATCTGTGTTGCCATTTCCGTCTTTGTCAGTGTTATTTCTTCTAATAACATATTGGGTCTTCATTGTTTTTTGTGTAATTCTTATATAGCTTCTTTAACACCAAAGTTGCAACTAATAATTATTGTCATTGTTGATTATTCTTAATTAATCATATGAAGAAATCACAATTTCCCAGAGCTTAATGTAATCTTCAAATTGCTTGTTTTGTATACAGTAGAAAACCCTAAAGTATTCACAACATTAAAAAATACAAAAGCTTTACATTATTGTATTTTAAGAAGCTGCATCTGGCAAATGTTTGCTTTACAAATTATCAAATTATCCAATTATTGCTTATATGCAGTGCATAGGGAGGATAAAATCTATGTTCATCATGCCTGCAGCTTCCCAGCATCCTTCGCTGTGTTCGACTCCAATCTGCCTCGATGATTGCAAGTCTTCCAGCCTCTTGAGCCCCAATGCACAAAGAAAGCCTCTTGAAGCTCCATGGCCCTTTTGACTTTTCCTGCTGCTTTTGAAATCTCCATTTCAGACTGTGACTTTTCCACATGACCCCAAGCCCCAGAATGACCCCCCCCCCCCCCCCCCCCCCCCCCCCCCCCCCTCTCTCTCTCTCTCTCTGTCTCTCGCCCCACTTCTTCCCCAAGGCTTCAGTGGTCTGGAACCTCCAGAGCTCCTTCACACATACCCACACACATACATGAAATGAGAAGTGGCAGTGTTGCTGAGTTAGGTCAGGATGTAATGGGCAGTAATGTTCTGCCCTCGAGGGCCCTGTCCACAGCTCCATTGCCTGGTTTTGAGTAACCTTTCCCTTAAAGAGGCACGATGGTGACTCTCAAGCACCCAAGCACGAGGGAGCAGTAGCTAATGAACTGGCTGAATAAATAGAGTTACAGTATACGGTTGGGGTCCATTGGACTTTTCATTACTGAATCACTCTGTCCCACTCTCTCTGCCCCAATTCAGAGCCAATTTAACCAAACTAAACAAGCTATCACATCAAATCCTTGTCTGCAGGCTAAGTCCTGGCTACAGAGGCTACTGAATTAACCTCATAATCAGCCTCTTACTCCCCAATCATCTATCTCCTGTTCTCTCTTTCCACATACACATACAGCTTCACTTTCATCTAACTCCTCCTGTCTATCTCACCTTTTGTTCACATTATCTTTAGTATCTCACTCGAGCCACAGCTCTCCCTTCACCTCAATCTCTTAGGCTTCATCTCCATTAGTAGTCGCTCTCTCTCTCTCTCTCTCTCTCTCTTTTTCTCCCGCTGACTTTCTCTCACACAGTCTCTGAGTCCCAGCAAGAGAGAGCAGAGTAGGGGGTAGCGAAGTTTGACGCGGCGCTGCTTTGGGGCTTTGAAGTGTGTGTTGATGAGGGAAAGCAGAGTACTGTGTTCAGACAGGCCCCTAATGAGGGAATTAAGAAGCTACGCTGGCCGTTCCCCATACTAACTTCCCAGGCACAAAACAAGACAAGTGAGCGTGATTGTGTTCCAAAGGTTTGTGTGTGTGTGTGTGTGTGTGTGTGTGTGTGTGTGTGTGTGTGTGTGT